>NW_022436963.1:34292694-34471896 GCF_009761245.1 Sapajus apella
AAAAAAAAAAAAAAAAAAAAAAAAAAAAAAACAAAAAAAACAAAAACAAAAAAAAAAAAACCACAAAGTTGGTTTTCTTGGTTTCCCCCTGCAGACAAAATTGAGTTGAGAGCTCAGGAGAGAGTGATTTATTATGAAGCATTTCCAGAAAAATCTAGTAGCTATTGGAGTAGGGACGTGGGACCCAGAAAAGAAGGAGACCATGTAAGGGTGGGATATCAGATGAATATCCCTCCAATGGAAAGAGATGTGGTTCAGTCCTACAGGGGAACTCTGGACACAGTGTGGGTCACAGCTTGGAATTGTCCCTACAGGGGCTGAAGGAAGCCAGGGTGTCTATATCAGTCATTGGTTAAGGGCTGCCCCTGGGGGATGTACATTCTCAGGCACTTCCAGGCTTTCTAAGGAACTGGCAAAACGGGTCCAAACTTATGTGTCTCTTTTTACCAAAAAGAACAGCAGTGGGTGCTGTTCTACACCACTGTTCTACATCAATCTCCTTTCAGATCCAAGTTTTCATTCCTCACCTGCAACACTGCCCAGGAATTGCCCTTGACCGGAGGAGTAACCTTGCCCAAGGTCACTCCCTCTCCTAGAGGTAGCCACATTTCACAGCTGGCCAGTGTGGGGGCACAAAGCCTGCCCACGTCAACCCCGGCCTCCTTTGCACAGCTCCAAAGGGCTATTTATGCTTCTCGAAGCCAGTGTGATATAAACTAGCAGAGGGATCTAAAGGATACTGGAGGGGGTGCATCTCAGCATCACCCTGGTGCCTCATAGTAGCAGTATGCACTACCAGAGCTACAAAAAGGCAAGAGGTGTCATAGTTAATTATTTTGTTAAATCAAATTTAATTAAGCTCTGCACTCATTCAGTTGGATGGACCTACGTCCAAGCTTGGTCCCTTTTCAGAACCTGTTCCTTAGGATTGCGCCTCACGCATGAACGCTCTGAGGACTGGGAATTGGAGGAATGTGTTGTCTCTGGGGGTGGCGGGGTGGTGGTGATGGTGCTCAAAGTAAGGATGAGGGTTATACGAGCAACTGATGGATATCTCTTCTTAAATGCTGGCCTTTCAAGGTCCACCAAGGCCTGAACAAGCCAGAGCTTTATAGCTGCCCCCTGGGTACTCACTTCTAATCTGTCAGGGAAGAGAAAGCCCTCACTAGAAAGCAAAGCAGTGTAACCTCCACGCAGATGTTGAATCTTCTCCCCTTGCCTTCCAAAGGCACTTTGTAATTTGACCCCTTCCATCCCACAGCTTCCCCTAACCGCAGCCTCAGCTGCAGTCAGGCCAGTCTCATCTCCATCCTGCCTGGTCCCTGGCTGCACCTGTGTGTCCTCATCCCCAGTGACTCTTCAGGCTTTGATTTTGGTCAGAAACATCCTTCTGGTCCTTCTTCACTTGTTAGAATCTCATCCCATCTCTCCAGTTACAAAGTAAGCTCTCCTTCCTCCAGGAAGCCTTTGCTGGCTGCTTCAGTCCACACAATCAGCTCCTTCCCTGACTGCCAAAAACACTCTCAGCCGTGACCTGTCACCTGTTGTCATTTCTGTGTGGATGCTTCACCTCCCCAGATGGACGGTCAGCAGAAATATTAGCTAATAAAAGCCTCTCAGAATTTTCCACAGCACCGAACATGAGGACACAGAGGATATTCTCAGAAAAATGTAATAAATCCACTGATGGAAGTATATGAAAGTTAAGAGCCAGTAGTGATTCCTAATTCTAGTTCTCTTTCTTAGAATTGCAATTACAAGCAACGGGCTGAACTGTATCCATTTTATTTCTCCATGCTTACTCTTCAATATTGGCTGAGCTGCATTTCATGGTAGGAAAGAAGGAGGGACTCCTTCTCTCACTTTCTTCCTCTGCCTCTACTTCCCAATCCTTTCCCCAGATGAGACCTTGCATCAAGTGACCCCCACCCACCACCACTGAATTGCCTCTATTTACCAGGAGAAGCAGACCTGCAGTTGTTAAACATCATGACCTTCCAAGTATAAACCACAAAGGCATGTGCTGTGGGTCTGGATGTGTCAAGTCCCAGAGGAGTTCATGAGAAAGGATGTAGATCCAGCCACCCGTGGGATCATGGGTTCTGCTATACGCTCAGAGACAACAGGTATTCTGGGAAAGAATGAGAGGCTTGGAGAGAGACCCCAGATGGATTAATGTGTTTGTTCAGTAGTGGGAGACCGACATGAGAACCATATCAATAATCTGAAAAATGTAGCAGAATGTAGCAGATCATGTTTCCCAGATCTCTTTGCATGTGAATGGGGTCGTGTGATTGAGTCCTAACCAACAGACTGTGGATGATAGCAATATCCACCACCTCTAGGCCTGACCCACAGGAACCTCCACGTGAGGCTCACACAACAAGCCTCTTGATGTAGAAGATACAGCAAGTGACTTTAGGCTGTAGGGATTCACAGACTGGAAAGTAGAAAGCACCCTGGTCTTTCAGGCATTTTGGAGAAGAGATTCATCAATCAAATTCCCATAATGTACTCATGAATATGCAAGAAATCAACGACCATATTAAGCCACCAACACTTCAAGGGTTTCCTGTAAGAGAAGCTTAGCCAAAACAAGGATCGCATGTTATATCTAAAGCACTTAGCACCATGCATGATGCCAAGTAAGTACACGGTATATGGTTGCTATAGCTTTGGGTATTACTAACTCTATACAACACTTTATAACTTCTAGAAGACTACTAGAGAGATGAATATAATTTGTGTCGCCAAGCATTCAGGATGATACAAAGACAGAGATACCATCCTTCAGGGACTCATATTCTTATGGTGCAATTAGACCCATAATCTAAGGAACTATTATTGCAAGGTAAATTTTATTAAATGCTTTGAAAGAGATTCAACATGTGATGAAAAGTGGGAGACTAATTTTAGCTGAAGAATTTGAAGTGTTCCTAGAGGAAGGATGATGTGAGTAGGGTCTTGAGGCACAGGTGGACATTTGACAGTGGACATTAGTCAGAGGGATTGGAGCAGGGAGAATTGTAGACACTGGGAAGCACCCTGGAGGGAACTAATAGAAGTTTCCAAGCCACTTCCTCTGTTCTTCTGTATAAGGAAGGCTAGGGAGAAGATAAGCTCTGTTAGGACCACGTACAGGCAGAGTGGACAGTGCTTTGGCAGTGCAGTAGGCATCGGGGCTACAAATATCATCTGGGACTAGATGGAGAATACCCTGGAATGCCAAGCTAAAGAGTTCAGATTTTACTTTATTAATTCTGAGATGCATTTTAAGGCCCCGGCTAGAAATGATAGAAATCTAACTGGCACTAGCTTATACAAACAAGGGTATTTACAGGCTCTGTACATAATCAGACTGTGACTAGGATTAGAGCTGGTCCTCAGGAACAAATGCAATCAGACAGATAAACATCATCAAGAATCACAGGTAGCAATCCCCCATCCTCACCCCCATTCACTCTCATAATCATCTTTTAAATTACTTTTAGCGGTTTTCACTATCTAAAACTATGTGTTTATTGACTTGTCCAACTTCCTTGGATATTAGCTTCCTGAGGATACGAGTCAGTCTGTTTTGTTTACTATGACACCCAGCTTCTAGCATGGCCTCCTGCGTGCCTGGCACATAGCAGGTACTCGGTGAATGTTTGCTGAAAAAATGGCATAAATGAATCAGAGATTTTAAGATGTGCTGGTTAGGCAAACATGAATATTTTAATCTCCCTGACTGCTCCAGTTCCTCTCTATAAATTTGTACATTTGCAGATAGGTTTGAATGGCTCAATATCTCTGTGATTAATATTCCCTAAGAGTAGCCAGTAAGAGTGAACTTCTGGTTCTGCAAAGCTGAAGGTCAGAAGCTGGTCTCTGGTGGAATTATTGAGATGAATCATCTTGTAGTACCACAGCGAGGTAGACCAGCCAGCCTACACTAAGATGCTTTGACAATTTCAGGGGGCATCTTTGAAATGTGTACAATCTTTGCCTTAGAAACTCATCATGTTTCTAAAACCAAACTCCATCCTTGAAGACTCTGAACAGAGTATAAGGGCTTTAAGTCACATAAAGGGCCACAGTGATATTTTCTTGACCCTGTCATGCAAATGGAAGTCACTGGGGGGCTTTGTAAGAAGCCTTTACCTAGGCATGACCAAGACACTTTTAATCTCCTATTATTCCATGGTTGGATGAATGCTAAAACGAGCTCACTCTCTCTTTGTTCCGAGGCCCTACCATGTTGTTTGGTTTTGCCAAGGCAGAAATTGTTTGAACATACTCGAGAGTTCCACATCTGTTCTCTGGTATCAAGTGACAAAAAATGATCACAACCCTATTTTGAACCTCTTTGTCTAAAATAGCCTTCCCTATTTTTACTGCCATTTAACTAAAAGCAGCCAAAGTTTTTTTCAGACTCAAGACAAATAATCATCACACAATGTTCTGGGTGGGTTGACCTTTTTTTAGCCACTCCACCCCCACCTATCTTTGACCTATAATATTTTCACCTTGATGTGCTGAATATTTTATTCTTGTGTTGCTCTGAGGATAAATGAGGTACCAAAGTGTTCTTTTGTATTTTTCTTTGCCATTTTTATGGTTTGAAGTATGTTTTTGTTAGCACAGTTAAATACCACCAGAAGTCCCAGAGCAACAAAGGCATAGCAGCATATTACACACCAGAATGTCCTGTTTTTTGTCCAATTTAAGGAATCCTATCTGACTAAAACCCAGAAGTGAAAAGAATTAAGCAACAGAGAGAATAATACTCCCTAATTTTCTCAACAGACAGAATGGCTTTTTTGGGGAAGGTGCAGAGTAGAGTAGGACCTGTAGACTATATTCGTATTAAGGCAGTCACTTATGATTACAAAGCCTTTCAGGTGAATCCAAAAATATATCTCGTCATACGCTAAGGTGAAGTAATGGTTAGGCATTAGTGGTACAAGCAAATCACTGTGGTTCACCTCATACTTCTGTTGTTTAAGCTTTGTCATTATTAGGAAGATGAGTTTGTGCCAATCCATTCCTAAATCTCACTTGGTCTTATCTGGAACCAGTGATATTTATTTAGCAGCAAGTAATCAGGACATAATTTCCATCTGTGGCCATCATGAACCTGAGGCTCAAATTTACCTTTCACCAAAAATCTCCATTGAACAGCAACCAGGTACAAAGATTTATCTAGAGATTTAGGGGACACAAGAGTGATAAATGTTCTGTCCTTTAGAAACTGTCATTCTAAAAGGAAAAAGAGAAAAAAATGCCTAAATATGCTAAAAAAAAAAAGTGCCCTTAGAGGTCAGAAGAAGAAGGGATAAAGCAAAGATCACATCTGTGGATGTGAACAGGGTTTGATTCTCATTCTATGTGTATCAGTCAGCTACTGCTACAATAATACTGTGTAACAGGCATCCTTGAAAGTTTCAGGGTTTACAATAATAAACATTAATCTCACTCTGTAGGACACAAATGTGCTTTGGCTGATCTAGATTGTGCTCTTTCTAGATTCTTGGACTTGGCTCTAGATTGTGGCTTGAATTCTTAACTTCTCCACATATTTCTCACCTTCTTGGGCCAGTAGCCACCTGAGACATATTCTTCTCATTGCAAAAGAAAGGCAAATGATCCCAGACTTTGACCACATGTGCTTTATGAATGATTCAGTAAAGAGTTTCTTCATAGAAAATACCATTTATGAAAGCTATAATTTCTGAACAGTAAGAATAATACACATGTGAAAGCAGGTAAAACCCTCCCCAGCCTCTATCTCTTTTTTTGTTTTCTCTTTCTCTCTCGGAGTTTATTCGGGTGGTAAAATCTATGCTAAAATAACTACTACAACCATTGTGACAATTTGTGTTGGTATTATAAGGTTGATGACCTTTCCAGGATGCATTTTGCTTCACTAAGTTCCTTAAAAGTTTTTGAGGGTATGAATTGCTTGGGGACATAATTTAAAGTAAGGTATGGAAAGTGAAAATATTATAGGGACAAAATGTCATAAACTCTGGAATACTAGAGTCTGGAGTTTAGTGAGAGGAAAAGTGTTAAGGGGAAGAATTGACCAAGAATATGGTATGGAGTTGGTGCTTAAGTGGAACATGGGTTTAGAAAAAAATTCAGTATGGTGAGGAATGGTTGGAGAGTATTGCCTGATATTAAATTTTAAATTGTTTTTACTATACCATACTGAGTTTCTTTGGCTCTCAAATACTGCATGTGTACATTACAGTCTGGACTATGCAGTGATCTTCTGTAAGTGAACTTGGAGGGAGTGAAAAAATATAAATTCTGAACAGTATGGAGCCAAGGACAGTTGGCCCTTGAACAAAATAAATTTGAACTGCTCAGGTCCACTTAGACATGGATTTTTTTTTCAATAAAATTACACCAAATTTGCCTGCCTCTTCTACCTCCCTTTCCACTTCCTGCATCTCTTCACCTCTGCCACCCCTGAGACAGCAAGAACAACCCATCTCTTCCTTCTCCTCTTCAGTCTACTCAATGTGAGGACAATGAGGATAAAGACCTCTATGATGATCCACTTATATTTAATGAATAGTAATTGTATTTCCTTTTCCCTATGATTTTCTTAGCTGGGCATGGTGGCACTCACCTGTAGTCACAGCTACTCAGAAGGCTGAGGTGGGAGGATCAGCTGAGCCCAGGAGGGGAAGGTTGCCATGAGCCTACATCAGGCATCTCTCCCACCTCTCCCATCCCTGAGACAGCAAGAACAACTCATTCCCTTCCTCCTCCTCTTTAGTCTACTCAATGTGAGAACAATGAGGATTAAGACTTATATAATGATCCACTTCTAATTAATAAATAGTAAATATATTTTCTCTCCCTTATGATTTTCTTAATCACATTTTCTTTCCTCTAGCTTACTTTATTGTAATAACACAATATATAATATGTAAAACATATAAAATATGTATTAATCGACTGTATGTTGCCAGTAAGGCTTCTGGTCAACAGTAGGCTATTAGCAGTTTTTGGAAAGTCAAAATTTACACCTGGATTTTTGACTGCATGAGGGGCCAGTGCCCCTAACTTTCACATTGTTTAAGGGTCAATTGCAATAATAGAAAGGAAAAAAAAACAGGAATTGTGAGATGCAGGACAGACAAAGATGGAAAACTAAGCAGCTGGGAGAAATCACAGTGAGAGGCAAAATAATAGAAATATAAGCCTGCCAAGAATTATTGAATTCTAGGCTGTCTTCAAATTTTTCAGCTATCCTTAATTTTGCTTTGATTTTTGTTGGGAACTCCTCTCTCCCTGCTGTTGGGCCTATTAAAAACATGGCCCTTCTCTTCTACTGGAAGAGAAAATGCAACACAAAATACTAGTACAGAGTCTTTACTCTCCTGAGTACAGCACCTGGTCCAGTTGGGCTCCAAGCTCAATCTGAGCCCTGTGGAGTGGGCATAGGGGCTGTAATAGATGCTGGGAAAAAGAGGATATCTTTCCTTCAGTAGCTGTAAAATCTAAGGGTCCTATATAAGTGCAGTTATAATTGTAGTCATCTTTTCTACCAGGTAGAGAGAGCCTACCTGAGAATGAAGCTAATATAGTGGAAGGCAGAAGCAAGAGGTGGAGAATAAGAGAGGCTTGGTGACTGTCTTAGTCCTTTTGTGTAGCTGTAAAGAGGCTCTACCTGAGGCTGAGTAGTTTATAAATAAAAGACATTTATTTGGCTCATGGTTCTACAGGCTATACAAGAAGCACCGTGCCAGCATGTGTTTCTGGTGAGAGACTCCAGGAGATTCCACTAGGCAGGGAAGCTGGCAGGTAAGAGTTCACATGGTGAGAGAGGAGGAGGGGCCAGGCTCTTTTCAACAACCAGCTACTCAGAAAGTGAGGAAGGAGAATCACTTGAATCCAGGAGGTGGAAGTTGCAGGGAGCTGAGATTGCACCACTGCACTCCAGCCTGGAAGACTGGCGAGACTCTATCTCAAAGAAAACAAAAAACAAACAAAATTTTTATTTATAGCTGGGTGCAGTGGCTCGCACTTGTAATTCTAGCACTTTGGAAGGTTGAGACAGGTGGATCACTTGAGCCCAGGAGTTTGAGACAAGCCTGGGCAACATGATGAAACTCTGTCTCTAAAAGGTTAAACAAAATAATGAGCTGGGTGTGGTGGCTGCTGCCTTTGGTCCCAGCTACTCAGGAGGCTGAGGCTGGAGTATCACTTGAGCCCAGGAGAAGGAGGTTGCAATGAGCTTAGATCATGCCACTGCACTCCAGCCTGGGTGACAGACTGAGATTCTGTCTCAAAAAAGCAAACAAAAGCTAAAACAACAACAAAAAAACTTTATTTACAAAAACAGTTTAGACAGATTTTGCTCTCACCTTGGGATTTGCTGACCTCTCTGCTCTACAGATACCTTAAATAGTAGATTCACATTCCTTAAAAAGAAAACTTTATATAGGGGCTTAAGAATGGCTCTAAAAGTCATTGCCATAGTAAAAAACTGGCTTTTTTTAAGTAGCATAACAGATTCTGCATAAAGTTGCATTTTTTACCCACTCTGTGTATGGAATTAAACATATGAAACATAAATGTTCATAAAGCATAGGGGATAACACTGGACTTCCTAGTCCTCAATCCAGTGAAACTTTGAAAATTAGTTTACTGTCTAACCAATACTGTCCAAATCAGTAAAAAATAATGCATCCTCAGTTTTATTTTTTGTATTATATTTTTCATGATGACTGTTGTCATCCAACAATACCCACCAACCTTTACTTTACCCCTTTGCCAACAGACTCAATGAAAACTCCCTTCCCAGCTCACTAATTGTTTTATTTTCCAATCTCTTGATTCTCTAACAGAGCTCCCCTCTTTGAAATAGGTCTTAGCACTTTGTGCCACACTGATGCTAGTGGATGAAATGTTTTCCTAGTTAGCGTTATTCCTTTCTTAGAAAACATAATCAGAATGGCCACCAGAAATATGTATATGAATCAATTAGAACACACCTTTAAATATCAGTCATGATCAAATAAAAATCTGGTTTACATGTATCAGTCAATCACAACTACAGAAAATATAGAGACAAGGCCTAGTTCTTCCATCATCTAGTTAACCTATCTACTACTTCCATGAGTTCTGGAAGCTACTGTTGGGTCATATTCTATTGGGCTAAATATCACCAAGTTCTAGAATTTGCTGGGATGGCAGCCATTTCTCTGGGGGCCCCAGAATCCTGAGGACTGATGTCTGGATCTGACAAACCCCTGGTTGCCTTCTTTATCTGGTGCAGTCAGTCTCCCCAATACACTTATGTTGAGCATTTTTCTGAACTTAGGACCGCAGACATGGATATTCTCTATAGACCAAGATCATTTTTCCTGGTGTCTCTCCAAAGGCCAGAGGCTGGTAGAAAGAGCTGTCTTTGAAGTATGAAAAATGTCAACTACATTCACTGACCCCAAGATATAGACCTCCTCCAAAACCTTATATTTACTCCTTTCCCAGAGCCCAGGATTAAATCTACCTCTTCATTCATCAGATTATGCGTCAGTTGGCTCTCCTAGCAGGATTCCAAGATTCACAGGCTCCTAATTTCCCCTGTGTTTTCATTATTATAATTTTAGTGTTCAGTTACTGTGTGCCTGGCACACAGTAGGGGCTCAATAATTGTTAGCTGAATGCATAAGCAAGTGAATAAATGTGTTGGAACCTTGCGCATGCTCCTGATCTGGCAGATGGTTGTGATAGAATAGAATACTGTTTGCCAAATATCCATCCCCTACCACCCTCCTACACAAGAAGTATACTTACCTGCTTGATTGATATTAGTCTTGGGCATTTGACCTTCTTTGTTCTCATAATAGGCAGATTGTGCTTCCTCATCCTTTGAGTTTAGACTTGGCCAAGTGACTTGCTTCATCTAATGTGTTGTGCACAGAGTTGATGCAATATTGGCTTTTACAGTGTGACTTACTCTCTTACATGGCTATCATTGCCACGAGAAAAACTCCCACTCTTCCCCAGTACCTACTAAATCCAGCTGGATCTGCACCATGTACACAACCACTCAGCCTCACCCAGCCTATGACAACCCACTACTAGGCAGCCCACCATCAGGCTAGTAAGAATAAATAACCTTATTTGAAGCACTGAGTGTGGAGTGCTTTGTTATGCACCATTATTGTAGCACTAGTTAACAGATACCTTTGTTACCAACAACAACAATAACAGCACTGTCATTACTGCTATCATTGCTATTAATCATGAGACATATGATTATAGACATGACATTGTCCATTTGCAGCAGATGCACCTGCACTGAAAAGACAGAGGGCACCACGGCAGCTCTAGTGCCTAAGTAGATGACAACTAAAGAAGAAAGGGAGATGCTGGGAAAGGGAAGAGACTCAAATACATAGCTTGTTAAGTGCACAACAGAGCCAAAGACCTGCTGTGAAGGTCCTTAGAAAATCCTTTCTCTACCGAGGAAGAAAAAATATGCCCCAAATGTTCTTTGCACTTGCCCGTGAAGTGAAGAAATCAATTCCCTCTCTAAAATTACTCTTTCACAAGGTCCTCACAGAGTTGAGTGGGCACAACCAGTTTAACAATAGCTTCCCACAGTATTAAGATGCAGGTGCAGGCATTTATCAGGGTCCTAGGCTCTCAGCAGTAGTGACTATTAAACGCAAGCCCAAACACGTGCCTTCCAACCAGCCTTGGTTTCTGAAGCTAATATAAAACCTTGCATATACATTCATTGCCTTTTCCCTGAGAAGTTTCTAAAAAAAAAAAAAGAAAGAAAGAAAGAAAGGAAAGGAAAGGAAAGGAAAGGAAAGGAAAAGAGAAAAGCAAATGGCTTTTTGTTTGAATTTCCTTAAAGAGTCATTTGCTGAAGCAAGTATTATTGGCTCTTGTAAACACACACAATTCATTTAACTGATCTCTGGCTGTTCTGAGAAATTGGAACCTGAAGCTTTGTAGCAAATTGTCTCAGACAGATCTTGGAATGTGAAATGCATATGATATAGGCAAGATTGCCTTTATGACAACTCAGTAAAGAAACAATTGCTGGTGCTTTTAGCACTCTGGGATAGGGCTCCACTCTCTGCAATTTTGATAGAGAAGTCACCCCAAAGCTTGGGGCACACATTCTGCATGTATGACTCAGAAAGCTGTGGACGAGGATGGCTGGAGGAGACAGAGACCTAGGAGACGACTTAAGTATTACCCAGGCTCACCCAATCTGTGTGACAAAAGTTGCTCTCTCCTCACACATCTGCCTCTTTCTCCAGCTTCCAAAGAAGTGTCTAAGTAAGCTAAGGGAGCCAAACTGTGCACTCAAGAATACTGACTACCGCACACTGGCTTTCCCTGGGTGTGCCCCATAAATAAAGGTGGGTGCCTTGGGGCATCTTTTCACCTCCTTCTCTCCTTTCCTTTGGTTCCCTTTCCCTGGGAGATCTCTTCTACTCCATAGTCGGTGACTATCAGAACTTTAATTCTATCCTGATTTCTCTGTTAAGAAAAGTCCAAGTCAGGAAAACTGAACTTGCTTATTGTATAAGCATTCAGACTCAACATGACCCAAATAGAACTCATTAATTTTCCACAGATATATTTATTCTCCTGCCTTTCTCATATCAGGTAAAGGCATCATCCCAAGCTGAAGATCCCAGAACCACTCTTTTACTCTTTTCTTTTCTCCACTCTCAAAGCCAATGGGATGCCAAGAGGTGCAATTTCTATACTGATAATCCACATCTGTCATTTTTTTCCCAGTAAACTGCCCATTCATTTACTCATCTAGTATTTATTGAGTCCTTATGCTGTGTCAGGGATTCTGGGTGATCTGAGATATAGCAGTGAGCAAACAGACAAAGAACCCTACATTGGAGCTATATTTGAGTGTGGACAGATAATAAACAATAAATAAAATGAATATGAAAATTACATAGCATGCTAGGAGGTGATGCATGCTATGGAAAATAATAATTTAAAAAGAGAGTCAGTTAAGTGGATGAGCTGTACGGGGGAAGAGGAGGAGGCTTGTTAAATATGGTGAACAGGGCAGGCTTTCCTGAGAAGATGAGGTTTGAGCAGGAAATAAAGGGATTAAGAGAATGATCCAGGTGGATATTTGGGGAAAGCAGGATTAGATCAGCTGGAGTAGAGGCCCAAAGGAAGGCTGGAGTTTGCAAAGAAGTTTGTGAAAGAGTCAGCTCAGCAGGCAAGGAGGGGAGTGAGGGAGGGAAATGGTGAGGAGGGTAGAGCCAGTGATCGGCTAAATGGGGGTATGAAAGAGAAAAATCAAGGGAAACGCCAAGATTGCATCCCAAACAACTGAAAGCGTGGAGTTGCCATCAACTGAGATGAGGAAGGAAACGGGGAGCAGGTTTGGGACAGGCAAGATCAGAAGATATGCTTTGATCATGCTGAATTTGAGATGTCTATTAGACATGTGAGTGGAGACATCAAGTAGACAGTTAGATACAAGGGGCTGGAATTCGGGAGAGAGCTTCAGACTGGAGATTTGACCCTAGGCTAGGTCACATCATCACTCACCTGCATTATTTCAATCATCTCATAACCGAGTTCCCTGCTTTCATCTCTGTATTTTCTACAATTGCCCTCTATACTTCCACTAGAGATGTATTTCCAAAACCAGAATCAATTCCATTTTTCATCTGCTTACAGACCTCCGATTTCCCTCTAAATATCAAATCCATACTATTCCACAGCATGGCATTCAAGCCTATATTTAGAGCTCTCTTTCATTAGGGTCAAGTATATAGAGAAAATACTCTAGCCCCTGGACTTATGGATAGTCTGGAATGTTTCCAGGGAGAGTTTCTTCATGTTCTTTTACTCTTGAATACCACCCTTCCTGTATCCTTGGCAAACCTACTTATCCTTAAAGTCCCAATAGAAAAGTCACCTCCTTGCTAAACCTTGGTCTACAACTCCCAGTAGAATTAATTGCTCTTCCATTCATCTTGCCATTGCACCTTATACATTCCTCTGTTGGTAAAACAGCTTTCTACCCATGACTAACCCAATGACTAAATGCCACTTCGTACACTTCTTTTGAGTCGGTGGCTAGCACAGTGCATAACAAAAGTGCAATCAAATTGCAATGAACTAAAATAAACCCAGCTACCTTCTTAGTGCACATATCATGTGGCACTATCTAGGATCCTGGAGTAACAGAAGAGGAAGTGGAGAGTTGTGGTGTCCATCAGGTGGGCCAGCCAGAGTCTGGTAGTCAGGGTGGTGACCTCTGCAGGTGGTTGACAGTCTTTGAGCCTGCAGCAGGGAGCTCCTTCTTTACTCCCTTCTCCTGGAATCCTGGCAGAGAAAAGCAGTGGAGGTAACAGGCTTGAGTTCTAACAGTAGGGGTTTTGTTTAGGCATAAAGAATGTCCCCATTAAAGCAAGAAATGAGATGGAACTTGCAGAGAGACATTAAGGGAAATAGAATAAATGCTCTCTAAATTCATTAGGCACCAGGACACCAGCAAGCAATCCAGTTCATCACATTTTGTTTCCCTCACATATTTACAAAGGATCCTCGGCCCTAGTTCTGGAGGTGATTAAGAAACATGCCTCCCACTCCCATATCCCCACATACATGCCTTCTCCCACCCTCTGTCTGCCAACTTCTGCAATCCTCTAACATTTAGAATGCCCGGCCTCCTAGTTCCAGGCCAGTCCCTCCATCAAAGTTGGTTTGAAAACTTAGTACTTTAAAACAAAGCAAAACAAAACTATCCCTAGTGGAGTGGAATAAGAAGTTCGTTGGTTCATTGCAATTGGATGCACTTTTTCTGCACACTGCTACCACATCCCAATTGTAGGAGAACTTCCACTGCCTGCTAAATAAATAATCAACCACAAAGTTAAGTCTGTGCTCTTCTCTGGGATTTGGGGCCAGTTCCTGATTATGAACATCAACTCAGCTCCAGAAATGCTGTGAGTCCTCAATATCATAAATGAGGCTCTTTGAGAGAAAAGAAAAACAAGAGTGACTTAGGGATGAGATTTGTTCTTCAGCAGGTTTTAGGTCTTAATTGCTTCTAAGGAAAATGGAGTGGTGGTTAGGAATGCTCCAGCCCGGCTCTCCTGCAAAACTTAATCAAAACTCTGAGACTCCCAGAGTGCAAAAGAGAGGCTGCTCTGAGGACAGGGAATTCTGTTTGCTTGGCTTATTATCATCATTTCCTGAGGCCTCCAGAACAATGCCTGGCACAGAATCAGTACTCCATAAACCTTTGTTTAATAAATAATAAATCATGGCACTTAAAAATTAGAGACAAAAAGAAGGACAAGAAACCAAACTTTAGATGTCATGGTAAGGAGCCAAGGAGTCATTGCACATTTTAATCTGGTTAAACAAACTGTCTTCAAAACATATAAATGAGCAAAACAATAAGATGTTCTTTTGGCATCTAATAGTTTTATGTCTAGTGCGTATGCAGATAGAAGAGCAACGTTCATGGAAAAATTCAGTCAAATATTTACCAAAGATAGGAATCTCAGAAATATCCCAATCCTTCTTCTCCCCCCTTTCTTCCTCCTCTTCTTTTCTGCCTCCCTCACTTTCTTTTTGCCTCTTCCTTCTCCCCCTACCTCTCTTTCCCCTCGTTTTCTTCCTCCTCTACCTCCTCCTCCTCCTTCTTCTTCCTGTCTCCTCTCTCTCTTCTTTCTCTCTCTCTCACACACACATACACACACACTTACTGTCCACAGGCAACCTGCCACCACATGTTGTAGTTCCAGTCTCTCCACTGAGTCTTTTTTGTTAGTATCTTCTCATCTGTCTCCTGCAATAGTCTTCCAAAAGTCTCTTTCGTGCCCCAAGTCTCTCTTGGGTGCATTCTTTCTCCACTCTACTACCCAGTTGGCCCTTCTAAGCTGCCTATCTGACCAAAAACCACATGTCTTCTCCCCACATAAAGCACAATGTTGAGGCATGTCTCAGAAGCATTCAATCCCTCATCATCTTCACTACCAGCTAATGCTGAGCATGCCATGCCCTGCGTATGAACTTTCACTGCCCTCTCCCCATACTCTGCTTGGCAAATCCCTCCCAATTCTCCTCAGCCCCTATATCTTAAAAACAATGATAAGTAAAAAGATGAAGAAAAATAAAAACTAAATCTCTGAATCCTTATACTATCTATACAGTATGCCTAGGAGCAGAAAGTCATGGTCAGTATTTCTCCAAAAGCCTGAAAGAATTCCTGGTTTAAAAGATATAAGAACAAAAAAAATATGATTCTGGTCCCTGACAGGGGTGAATCCTACATTTCTGTAGCTACCTGCTGCATATGTGGCCAGAATATCTTAGTAACAAGTACCTAAGCTGTGGCATTCTGGATGTTATTGCTGTTTATTCTATTTAGGCATCTTATCTCCCTTTGATTTTTGTGATTTCTTAATTGTTTCATTTCCTGCAAGGATTGAGACTCCCAATTATTGCCTTCTTAATGAATTAAAATAATGTACTCTCTTTTTGCAGTAGTGAGGGTTAGAATAACTTCGAATCATATACTATTATGAGCAGTTTGGAAATCATCTCACTGGATTTGTTTATTCCTGCATAATTAAAGACAAGAAGTTCCAGGAAGATAATAAACTAAATATTTAGCAATACATCTCTTTCTGTCTCAGTGGTCACACATCAAAGATGGCAGCCTGGTTTGGAGATAGTCTAGTTAATAATTCTTTTCTTGGTGGTTGGAGAAGTGGTTAGCAGTCATCTCAATCACGGACAATATAAAAAGGCAGTAAAAAAAAACTGCAAAAGGATATGAGAAAGTCACGAAAAGACTCAGGAAAATTAAGTTTAAAAATTTAACCTTCTGAAAAAGGCTTCTGTGTAAATATTGTCAATAAAATATAATGTCAGTAGGGTAAAAATTCTACCCTTGAATTTTTAATCTGTATTTCAAGTTCTCTAAGATAGTTAATTGGTAATATTTAATATATGTCATAAAATCACTTTTAAATTGATTCTAGGCTTCAATAATTTGCAATCTGTTAGGAGAGACATTAAATGGAAAGACTATTGAAAAACATTTTTCCAATGGACAATATTGGGAAAATATTGTCATAGGGAAAGATTAGATAAGTAGTAACTTTTCTTTGCTATATTCTGCTTATGGAAGAGGACTGATGCAGACAGTAGCTCTGTCTTGCGAATAAAATGCAAGTGTGATTGGGACCCTGAATTCTTTTCAGAGATGAGCAGGTGGGAGCCCCAGATAAGGTCCTTACCCCAGAACAATTCATTAGAGGATCCTCTTGACCCTGTTGAAAGCCCGGGAGAAAACCAAAGACCTTCTCCTTTTAGGCACAAAACAAACAAGTGGCAAATCCACTCTTGCTTGATGCAAACCTTCCTAGATTAAGCAGAGATTGAGACTAGTTGAACTATAGTCAGAGCAGCTGGTGTTTATACCTAACATTTTCATTCCTTGATCATGATCAAAATGCTGAGTCAAAATAGCCCGCATCTGGCATTTTAAGCCCGATAAAGTCAGGGAGAGGAACAGGGTCACAGATTGCGCCGACAGTGGCTTCCTAAAAAATTGCATATGCAAGATTTCGTGACTATGCTCATGGAGGACAGCACAGAACCTTGCAAGGATTGGGTCCCTTCAATGTGGGTTGACTATGTTCAACTAACCAACACAGGGTTTCCTGCAACTTCTTCACCGTCACAGGCTGCATTCTCCTGTACTCTTGACTATATTTGATAGATGTTTACTGTGAGCCTGGGTGAGGCACTAGAGATATAAAAAAATGGAAGACCCAGTCACCATCTTCACTGATTCAGGGTCTAGCTGGCATGATTTTGAACACAGAAGGCAGTAAATGCCAAAATCCCTAACATCTCTAATGATGAGGAAAGGTGATGCTTTGAAAGAGCATATTCTAATGTGATCAAATATTTCACATTTGTAAGATACAAAAATCATTCATGTTTCTGTCACACAAACTGAAGGAAATTGAGCTTGAGGCTACACAGAAAGCTGTGCTAATCTTCTGGCTAGAGCTGTAGGGAAGCTATTTTAGAAAGGGGAGGTTTCTCTGAGGAGGTGGCATTTAAGATAAGACAGAAAAGAAAGAAATGGGGAAGTGATTGCTATATTACTGTACCATTACCATAGAATTCCCATAGTACCTAAGGGTGTGTATTGGCCAACCCTTACAAAGATTTTGAATTCTGTATTTGACATCCCTCACCTTCACTTTCAGCCTCCTTTGTCCCTTTGTACCTCCTTAGATTGAAGTGTTCCTGCAGTCAGTGGGGCAACTGTCCTAAATAAATGTTGTACCCTTGATATATTAATTTATCAGTAGTTTTTGCATTACTTAACACTTCCAGTGAGATACAGAAAACTGAAGATAGTATGCATACATGTGTATTTAAAAAGGGAAGGTTGGTATACACACGTGTGCTTTTATATACATAAAACAGCTAAAAAAATACACAAAGACATTGACACCCATGGTTGATTCTGGGGAAGAAAACTGGAGCTCTTGGGATACAGAGTGACATGGAGACGTCCTTTCACTGTCTGCCCGCTTGTAATGTGTTATTGTTGTTGTTTGTTGGCTGTGTACATGTATTACTTTTTCAATTTAAATTTAAAAATAAAAGAAATGGCTACCAAAAAGGAGACAATCACCATAAATCCCAAAGAAATAAATTACAAAGGTTGAATTCAAGACACTGTGGCATAGCAGGAAAAAAAAAATTGAGGGCTCAGAGGACTACCAGTGATGGGTGCTTTCTACCTGTTAGTAAGAGCTCAGCCTGGCCCAGCGCTCCCACAGTGCATTTGTTGTGCTATTTTTAAGTTCAAATATACCTAAGATGCTATCTTATAGTCACCTTGGGCTACCGTAACAAAATACTATATAGGTGGAGCAGCTTAAACAACAGAAATGTATTTTTTTCACCGTTCTGGAGGCTAGAAATCCAAGGTCAAGATGCCTATATGGTTGGTTTCTGATGAGGGCCCTCTTCCTGACTTGCAGATGGCTGTCTTCTCACTATATCCTCACATGGCAAAGAGAGGTAGAGGGAAGGGAGACAGCAAGCTTTCTGGTGTCCTTTCTTAATAGAACATTAATCCCACCATGAGGACTCCACCTAATTCTCTCCTGAAGACCCCATCTCTAAATACCATTGGATTGAGGATTAGGGTTTCCATATAGAAATTTGGGGTGCACAAAATTCACTCCATAGCTGATGAATATATGTTAAGATGCATCTTAAGAAGTTCAGATGCATATATGATACCATCAGGGAAACTTACATGGTAGACATAGGTCTAGTTTAGAGGGCTGGCTCTTAAAGAATGCTTCCTATGGTTTTACGCCAAATTTCTTTTTTTTTTTTTTGAGAGGGAGTTTCGCTTTTGTTACCCAGGCTGGAGTGCAATGGCGCAATCACGGCTCACCGCAACCTCTGCCTCCTGGGTTCAGGCAATTCTCCTGCCTCAGCCTCCTGAGTTGCTGGGATTACAGGCACGCACCACCATGCCCAGCTAATTTTTTGTATTTTTAGTAGAGACGGGGTTTCACCATGTTGACCAGGATGGTCTCGATCTCTTGACCTCGTGATCCACCCGCCTCGGCCTCCCAAAGTGCTGAGATTACAGGCTTGAGCCACCGCGCCCGGCCACGCCAAACCTTTTAAGATTGAGGGTTGAACATGGAACGTGGCTGGAGAAAATGTTTTTGTCCTCTGTATCCAGGAAGACACAGAGTAGAAGCAAAGTAGGCTCATTAAGAAAGTACAAAAAGGGTAATAAGGAAAGTCTTACTGCCTCCTGCTCTCATTTCCCCTTATAACAAAGGGTAGAAAACTACCCTATAAAACTAAGTAAAATGCCATCTATGCTGTTGCTTCTGGAAATTACTTAATTGATAGTACACCAGGAAACAAAGTAACGTGCTTCTAATTCACTCAGTTCAGTCCCACCTCAGGAGTCTCAAAGACACTGAGAGCCTGTATTACACCTAATTTGGAAGTTTAAGCTCTTCTTCCTGCATCAGATTTGATTACCCAACATTTAAAATATCTCACTGCAGTTATGAGGCAATCTAGTGAACACGTGGCCTTGTTTACAACCTGGCTTGAAAATCATCACTGCCTTGGAGTCATTCTATTCCTAGCAGAGTTGCAAAAGGAACACTGGAGGTCGCAAATGGATTTCCTCTACTATTTTCTCTTAACACATTTTCCTGTGGTTCCATAAAGGTCCATTTTGTAAGAAAGGCAACTTGTGTTTTCTCAGAATGGAAGGCAATGTTACATGCAAAGAGAAATTAACAGGATGGCGACTCTCTAGAAAACTGAATATAAGCTTGTTTTATTGCAACTCACTCTTGAATTCCATTGAAACCAACAGGTCTGAGATCAATATTTCATCAACCGAGGCCATCTCAACACCTTGAGAATCAACTGGCAACGTGCCAATCTCCTACACAATACAAAGCTATTGACCCAGGAGCAGTGCCTGCTGCAGATATGACTGTGTTCCTTGCTGGTACCCTGGGCTTTCCTGATAACCCATGAGTGTGATGGCCAGAAAAAAAAAAAAAAAAAACACCTTATCAATTCATTATCTTCTGGGGAGAGAATTCTATAACACCACAATTGGTGCTTCAAAATATGCACTAGGTCATTCCAACCAAGTTTTGAGACCCTTAGAATTCCAAGGTTCTTCAATTGATTCTATTCTGCAGAGTACTTAACTTCAATCTGTGGCTACACTACCAAGTAATTGAAGATTTTGATCCTTGATTTAGAAGGTCATATCAAATGTTTTAAATCTTTAGCTTCAGAAAGAGGGGACATCTTTTTCTTTCCTATATGCCATTTCTCCTTCTCTCCATGGGGAAAGCCATGGTTTAAGTTATTTTAAAAAGTATAAAACAAGGAGGCAAAAAAAAAAATCAGTGTTAACCCAAGTTTGCAGGCCAAAATAGCTAATATATACTAAGAGAATAGATTTTAAGTGTTCACAACATACACACACACACACACACACAAATGGTAAGTATGTGAGGTAATACATATGAATATCAATGGCTTGAGTTTTTCATTCCACAATGTATACATATATCAAAACTTCATGTTGTATACCATAAATATATGCAATTTTCACTTAATTAAAAATAGCCAACGTATATGTAGCATTTACTATGTACCAGGCATCCATCTAAATGCCTTACATAAATCCACTTATCCTCACAGCAACCTAGGAGGTGGGTGCATTTTTACAGATAAGGAAACTGAGGCAACAGAGAGATTAAGTATCTTGTCCAACGTAAAAAGGCAGGGGCCATATATGCTAAGAAGTCCTCTGGTCAGTTTTAACTCAAATGCCAGCCCCCATTTAGTTTCTTTAATTTGTGGGAAAAGAAATTTCCTCTCAACAAATAAACAGTGTTTGAAAAAATCAAATGAACATGGTATCCCTGAAATTCTCAGTGCTCTTATGAAGGTAGAATGAAGGCACCATCCCCACTTACACGTGACCTCACCTCCCTACACCAAGCAGATACTCAATGAATGCTGGCAGAAGGGAAAAGGTTGGGAAGATTCCCAGTGCTGTCTCTGTTACTTGGTGGTGCAGCCACAGATTGAAGTAAGTACTTTGCAGAACAGAATCAACTGAAGAACCTTTGGAATTCTAAGGGTCTCAAAACTTGGTTGGAATGATGTAGTGCATATTTTGAAGCACCAACTGTGCTGTTATAGAATTATCTCCCCAGCAGTTCCTCTGAAAAGCTCCTCCCAGGGCTATGGCTTCTTGTGAGAAAGAAACAAAAACGGAGTCTTCCTTCTAGTTTCAAGATTGCCCGTGACTTCCTCCTCCCAGCCCTGACAAACTAGCACCTGGCTAACTCAGTCACTTCTCGTCTGTGAGTTAAGCTCATCCAATGTCCATTGACCCACCTTCTGCTTGCCTCTGCAGGGTTTGCACCACCATTCTATCCTATCTGGAACTCCTGCCTTTCCCAGGGCCCAGGCAGTAAGCGTGGTGTATGAGGGGTAGACCCCCAGGCCTTCAAGTGGGTCAGGCTGACTGCACATGATTACCACATCAATGAGCATGTCATTGACACTATCTCTCAGAGGAAATTCTCTCACTGCTTCTGTCTCCCCCGATTAGAGGAATATTAAGCTAGGACACACTTGAACAGTCAGAGTGAGCAATGTAGTGGAAGTAAGCACTGGAATTGAGTCAAGACACTCAGACACCTTGTTACAGTGTGCTGTGTGACTTTGAGTAAGCCTCTGCCCTATGAAAAGAGAAAGCATTGGACTATAGAGGGATAACAAATCCCTGACATGTCCATCACCATGACCCATTTCCAGACCCACAGCAGGTATCACTAATCAGTCATTTTCAACTGAGCCAAAATTAAGTGTCACAATTCTTCTCCATAGACAAGCCCTATCAATAGCACAGGACTGGCACACTGGCTTAAACCTCTTTACCACTCTAAATTTGATCATCCCTAAGATATTTTCCATTAGTCAATTTGTTTCATACTGCATTGAAGTCCAGTACAACTGGCCTATACAGATATATATTATATATATATATATATATATATATATACACACACACACATATATTTTTATCACAACATACTTCTCATCTCATCATGCAGTACTCCTCTCATTTTCCATACCTCCTCAGAGGCTATGAAACAAGTTTGCCTACCATACTCTTAGAACCTAGGAATGTCATTCATCAGGATCAGGAAATTTGGAATACTTTCATTCATCCATCCATCCATCCATCCACCCATCCATTCATTCATACAAACTCACTTTTTAAATTTTCTGAGCAGCAGCCACATGTCAGGCCTAGCCAGGTGCCCTCTTGTTGATTTCTCTCCTGTTTAGATGGTGATTCTTTATTCTAGTTTGGTTTGGTTCTTTCCATTCAAGACCATTTTTCCTGATGGACACCACTGCACTGCTTAGGTTCAGATGACTTTCCCTTTAAACTGCTACTTTCCCAGGGAAGTGTTCGTCATTGAATTCCCAAATACCTGTAGGAAACAGACATATCAGATGAGTTTTGGGTGTGGTCAACCCCAAGATGTTAACAAAATGACTCTGAGCTCCTAAATACAGAAATTTTGGAAGAAGAAAGAGGACTCAGAAGTGTTACAAAGGAAGCTAAAGTCCAGTTTTGCTGACTTGTAAAATTCTCTCTGTGGTAAGGCATATTAGCTGCTAGGACTTCGAGCAGCCCACCTTAGGCCTCAGAAGGAAGGTTCATAATCCAAAGTCAGGATCAAATAGTGACGGCAATAAACGAAGCTACTCAAGGGATTCCAAGCACGTTTTTCAAATATCTGAAGGGAACTCAGGGGCAGAATGCTCAGATGGCTCCAAGTCCATTGTGTGCCAGTTATGATGCTGAAGCAGAAACTGGAATCAAAGAATGGACAGTATTAGGGAATAGATTCTGGCTTCATAGAGGATATGTTTGAACAATCAGAAGCCCAAACGCAGTGGCTCACAACTGTAATCCCAGCACTTTGGGAGGCCAAGGTGGGAGGATCACTTGAGGCCAGGAGTTCAAGACAAGCCTGAACAACATAGAGAGACCCCATCTCTCAAAAAAAAAAATTTTTTTTTAAAGAACAGTCAGAGCATCCCAGAGAGAGAGAGTGAGCAGACCATCCCACCTCAAGGAGTAAGGAGCTTCCCGGATTGGGGAGGGAATCAAGCAAGGCTGCAAGTAGAAAAAGAAGTGGGTCCATGCTTGTCGTGTTTGTCTCTATAATCTCAGTGCCAGGCGCACAGTAGGTTTAATAGATACTTTTAAAAGAGAGAAGGGGGGATCTTGGTGAGGAAAGGGAAGGGATTAAAAGAGGAGGAGCAGGCTAACAGTCTTGGTTCTGGAGGGAATTTTCGCTCTGAGAGAGTGGTTAGACTAGATGATTTCTGGTCCCTCCTATTTCTGAGAGTTTATGATTCTAAGAAGAAAGAGAAGTTTATGAAAAGCTAACCCAGGTTTTTCAGCAAGTATGTGTGACTTTTTAATGAGGGAGCTCCCTCTACTGGACAGCAGTCTTTTCTTCAACAGAATTTTGTCATTTCATCAGCTTTTGGAACTCAGAGGTAGAAGAGTCTTCCTGTGCCAGTGCTTTTTAAATACTAAAGAAGCCACTATCCCATATGTCACACCTGGTCTGGAAACTCAAGTGTGGGAATGTGGCTTTGTCATCAGTAGTGAAAACACTATTGGTCAGAATCCTCAGGTCTAGGTTTTATTGTTAGCAAATAGCACAGGGAACCTGTGCCATTACCTACAGGAAAGCCACACCCCATTACGCAGCCAGCTGATTAACCAGCCTATATTGAACACCTACTGTGTGCCAAGCTGCTTGGTACTGAGGATACAATGGTAAGCAAGTAAACAGAGATAAGCTTTAAGAAGGAAAATTACAGAATCCTAGGAGAGCGGATGGCAGGAACTTACACCATGAGTATGTGGATGGGAAGATATAAGAAGGATGGTCCACAAAAGCTTCCAAGAACTGATTTCTGAGCTGACATCTGGGTCTGGCTGAAGGATGAATAGGAGTTCATCAGGCATAGAGTAGGTGCTTGCTATTTATAAACACTGAATGGCTGAGACACACAGCCTATTATTCCTCTAAAGTTTATTTCATGGTTTTTACATACCTGCTCGTGAATAGGCTGCAGATGCTTTAAAGTCAAATGCTACAGCTTGTACACCAGGTAACCCTTGAACAGAATTATTTAAATAGAGCATGCCAGGTTATTTCAGGTCACCATATTGAATTAAGGAATTATACTAGAAATCTATGTTGGCTGTAGTTTCAGCAATTTCACCTTTGACCTGGAAGTAATTGCAATGTTAATAACATTTGATTTAATTGCCAAATATGGCTCACAGGTGTATTCAAGGGAGCTTTGATAATACAGACTCATCTTAACCTGTTTGCAAGGTTAATGCATGGAGTCTGGGTGTGAAGGAGCCCAGGCTAATGACTGTTAATACAGATAGAGACAATATCTGCTCTTGATGAGAAGGAATGAAAAACTGACATTTATTGAAGACCTTCCACAATCCAGACACAGATCTGTGCTATTGCACTGGTCCTTATAGAAGCCATATGAAATATACAGGGCCATCTTCAACTGATTGTTGAATTGACATTGTTTCAGCCCTACCTTGCAATGGTTGCATAAGACTAACAATTAGATTTTTGCCAGGTTTCTTCAAATTTTAAGACCATAAAACAAGATTTTGAGTTGCTACTATGTGTCAGACTCCATGCACAGCATTTTAATATAAGTACACCATTTCACTTAATTCGAAGCATCATAATTATCTTTTCTGGCTGGGTCACTGAGACACCAAGAGATTTTATACTTTGCTCAGAGCCATACCAGCTGCTGGATGCAGGACACTTCATCCAGATCCACCCAACTCCAGAGCCTCAGCTCCTGGCCAAGTGTTACACAGCATTCCTGTCCACCCAGACAGGCAGGTCTGGAGCATTCAAGAGATTTGAATCACACTGGAAATCACTTATAGGCTATCGCAACTCCAGCCAATGGCCCATGCTATACACTCATTAGAAAACAAAATAGTCACCCTTTTACTCAGATGAGAAGGAAAACAGCAAGTTCCATTTTCCTAGCAGCACACTTCAGGCTATAAAAATTTTAATGAGAGAATTTAAACCTTTAGCTAATGCCTGTGTGAAAAAAAATGCTCCAGATTGCAGTAGTTTAATATGTAGATGCATGCCATCATTTACACTCTGCAATACGTTATACAATAAAGCAGGGCTTCACTAGGAAGAACCCAGACAGGAAGTTTAAAACACAAGATCAAACAGACAAGACCAAGAGTGGGATTTAAACTGTGGGAAGCCCTTGGCCTCCTTCCCCTTCAGTCCAACACAGACTGGAGGTCACATCACCCATGTGAATTGCATCCAAGTCTTCTCTCTCCACTTAGCACCATTTGTCTGCACTCTGGTGTTTGGGTACCTGGTGTACCCACCAGGGCAGGGTGCTTAGACATCTCTGTCATCCGCAGTCTCCAGCACAAAGGCTTTTCATGTAGATGAGGGCATCTGCAAAATAATCAGGACAATAGGCATTAATTGTAATTAGATATTGATTGTGCTGCCAATATTATGTACATACCTTATAAATATCACTTTTCACACACAATTTCTAATTCATCCAGTTACTATACACAAAAAAGATAAATTTTTGCTCCTGGAATAAACTGGAGCCATTGACTCTTCTTTATTAGTTCAAAAAGTTAATATCTTGTGAGAGAAAACTGTGTAGTCTGGCAAATGGCCATTCAAGGCAGGTTCTCGGGATCAGATTACATGAATTCAAATTTCCGCAGTGCCATTCATGAGCTGGCTATCCTTAGGTAAGATATTTGTCTTTGTGCCTCAGCTTCTCATCTGAAAAACAGAGGGAGAGTAATGCCAATGAGTAGATGTAACAGCATATGTGAAATGATGGTTTTTCTTGCATTTGAAAGCTGCAATATCCTATATCATCTATGAAACTTTTATCTTTTCTTCCCAAAGACTTACCACACATGACCAAGGGATCTCATGTTTACTATGGTCTTAATAGAAAATAAAAATCATCAGAAGTTCTTTGCACTGAAACATTAGCAGGCTGTATTTAAAATAAAGTTTTTAATGTGAATTTATATTGTTAGTCAAAACATGTACCAATGACATGGAATAATGGCTTAAACCATCAGTTGACCTGCAGGGACTAGTGATTTAGTTTTACCTAGAACAGGGCACATGATATTAACACCACATGTACTTGACTCTAGCTTCACCTATGACAGGGCACATGGTATTAAGGCCATTGACTGCTAGAAAAGAAGTCCCACTGGTGGAGCTATGAGAAAACTGGGACTCAGAGAGATTAGGCAAGTGACTCAAGGTCACACAGGTATTAAGTCATAGAGTTAGGATTTGAACTCAGGTCTACAGGACTCCAAAACCTCAGGAATTAGCTATTATGCTGCAGTATCTGTTCACCAGATAAACATCACCCTGCCCTCGGGGCCTTTGCTTTTTCCAAGATAAAGCTTAAAGATGATCTGAGCAAACTAGGGCAGAATGAAACAGGCTACTACATCACTAGGTACACTTGGAGTGCATGTAGCAAATAACTGAAACCCAAGCGATTCATCCAGTGGGATGCTGGTTCCTATGATGTCAAAGAGCCTACTGGGGCTGAAATTTTTGTGCAATCTCTCAGTTTTAAATCACATCAACCCAACTCTGGGTGCACTTGCTCTGTCACCATAATGGCCAATATTTGGATCCAGGGGAAATAAACCCTCATTCAGATGTCTTGATGTTCATTAATGTCACAACATCTTATTAAGGACTATGGTCATAGCATTGCATGGGCTAGGTGTTTGGTAGGGAAAGGACTACTTTTTCTTATAGTCCAGATCTGTTATATAATAGACATAGAAACATTGTCTCAATCTGCATAGAAACAACATGAGCAAAATAAAATGGCAAGGATGATAAAACAAACATCTTTGACTAATTCCCACTGAATTAGCAGGATTTATTATTAATAATGCAATGGCCATTTATACCCATGAAAGATTAATGGCATGTTAAGCAATATGTTGAATGCTTTATGTATATTACTGTCACATTTAATTTCTGCAACATTTGAGACATAAATAAACCAAGATTTGGCTGGTCACACAGTGAGAAAACAGGTTGGATCTATGCCCATGCCTGTCTGACTCCACAGCCCTAGCATTGGTGACTCTTTTTACATCTTTGATACTCAAGGCATGAGGCAGGGGCCAGCAAAAACTGTCTTTTCGCAGCTCCTTAGAAATGCAGAATATCAGCCTCCTTCCCTAGTCTTGCTGAATGAGAATCTGCACTTTAACAGGTACCTAGGTCATCTTGCCACCTAGCTGCACTTGTTCCATACTCTGGCACTATCCTTGGGTACTTGGTGTGTTCATCAGGAGCAGGGACCATTACTCTAGGTGTGATGCATAAACTCCCTGCCTTATATCACCTGAAGTTTCCTGGGTTCCATTCCAAGGTTGCTAAGCAAGATTCTCTGGTGGTGGGACTCAGGAATCTATATTTTAACCAGTTTTTCAGACTATCCTAAAGGCATACTACTGTCTGAAAACAAATGCTATAATACATCCCTTTCTCTTAAGGTTTACATGTAGGATTCTGTGCTTTCTTTCCAAACTGAAAGCGCATCCAAAAATTGAATGAATATGCAAATAATAAATGAGTCCATCAAGTGATCCTAGAAAGACATTCAGTTGTTGTTGATTTTGGAGTCATGGTAAAGTGTCCATGCTTCCTTTTAAAGCCAACTCATCAATCCTACCCAATGCAGCAAACATTTGCCAAGCTCCTCACATCAGCATCCACAGAAGGGGTGAGTTTTGAAGCAGCACAGTGATACACAGAGATGCAAGTAAACCCAACCCAAAGCACAGAATTCTGGTGACACAACAGAGAAGAGCAACATCAACATCAGCTTTCCTGAATTGGAAACTCTGATGCCCTCCCTCAGCCAACGGGCCCCATATGGCACCATAGCCACCATCGCCACCAAAACAGTAGATTGCCCACAGATTGAGTCTGAACTTTGAGTGCTGCCTGAAGTTAAGCTGGTGGACAAATAACCCCATACCTGTATGAGCCCCTAGCATGTGTCTGCACACTAACCAAGTTAGCCTAATGTACTCAACTGGATTTGTGCTTTGGTTTTCCTATTTAGCAGTCAAATAAATTACTAAGACTAAAACTTCCTTCTTTTCAGAGTATAAACGCTTAACTGATTTCTAACAATCTCCCTGTCTGCTCTCTGAGTGGGCTAGGGTCTTGATTTTAAGCATTCATTCATTTCACAAACACATGCTCAGGATGGAGATACCCTGGAGAAAAAAAGACTGATATTCTATTCTTCACTTATAAATCTTACTTAGAGACAAGCAGTGAAGGAAGTTAGCCATTTATTACAAAGAGAAATCAATTAGAGGAAGGTAACATTCTGGGTCCTGTGAAAGTGAACCACAGGAGAGCTGAACGCAATCCAGGAGAACTTGGAAGGCTTTCCTGAGGAAGTGGCATTTCAGTGGAGACCTGAAAATCCACTGAGAAGGAATTATTCCCTTGCCTGCAACACTTGCTACAGGTCCAGAACACTTGCACCTGCACTTCCACTGTTCTGTGATGCTAATGACTGCTTAAGATACATTGAACATTTGCTATTTGTGAAAGAAGGAGGCTTTTTGTTGTGTTATAGACCGAATGTTTGCATCTTCTCCCCAATAAACATGATATGATAAGGTCCTAATGCCCCAGGTGACCATATTTGGAGATGGGACCTTGAAGGAAATAATTAAGATTAGATGGGATCATAAACGTGGGGCCCTAATCTTACAGGATTTGTGTCCTTATGAAAGAGATGCCAGAGCACTAACACACACTCCCTCCTCTCCCCCTGCTTCTCCCCCCTTTCCCCAGCCACTCCCCCTTTCTCTTCGCTCTGTCTTTCCAGTATGTGAGTACCCAGAGGGAACACAGCCAACTGCAAGTCAGGAAGAAGTCTCACCAAAAACCGAACCCTGCCGGGACTTCGATCTTGGGCTTCCCTGCCCTCTAGAACTGTGAGAAAATAAGTAAGTATATTTTTGTTGTTTGAGCCACCCGTCCTGTAGTATTTTGTTATGGCAGCCCTAGCAGATGGATATATGCAGTGTTTGGATATAAATTTACTAAAGAAACTTTATTTGCTTACCATGCCTTGACCAAAAGAGAAAAATTAGACTTGGGGGTTTAAGGATTTCTTTTCTTTTTTCTGATTAACAACATCTACATAATATTTGTAGTTATGGTGTAAATTGTAATAAGGTCAGGGAATATTTTACAGCTTAGGTAAACAAAATGATCATCCGTGGAAGCTCCCTGACACAGAATGTGTGCAATCAATTCTCCGTCCCCTATTATCTCCACACCCAGGACAAGGAAGAACTGCACACACTTGCATGGTGCTCAGTGTGCCCCGAACTCTTCAAGCTCCTTGCGTGTATTGTCTCATTGTATCCTATCACAACCCCATAAGGTCACTGATGTTATTATCATGCTCATCTTACAGATAAGAAAACAGATGGATGGAGAAGTTAAGTAACTTACTCAAGGCCACCTAGCATGCCAGAGCTGGAAGTGACTGTGGCTGCAATTGGTGGGCGTTTGAACATAATTTTAAGTAAATAAAGTAAGGTGTGTAAGGCAGGGTTTCTCAACCTCAGCCCTGTTGACATTTGGGGCTAGATCCTTCTTTGTTGTGGGGCTGTCCTACAATTTGCAGGATTCTTAGCAGCATCTCTGGCCTCTTTCCAATAGTTGCCAATAGCACCCCTTCGCGTGTGACAATAGAAAATGTCTCCAGGCACTTTTGGAGGACAAAATTGCTGCTTAGTAAAAATCACGTTTATAAAGTGTTACCTCCTCTCTACATGCCCCTTTCTCCACCCTTTACTCCTGCCTTTGCCTAGAAAATGTTATTTCATGGCCAGCTGAGACATTGCCTCCTCCTGAACGCCCTCCCTGACTTCCCAGGGCAGTCAGGTGCCCCTCCTCTGGCTTTTGTTAACCCTTCTTTCCTCATCTGAATTATGGTATCTGTCATTCTTTATGGTAATTGCCTGATGATCCTCCAATAGACTGTAAGTTCCTTGGGATCAGGACTCACTTACTGCTCATGTTATATTCCCAGTGCCTAGTAGAGTGAGCTAAATTTGAGAGACAATCAGAGAATTCATTGTGGATAAGGAAAGTAGGTGAGGGCCCACAGCTCACATTATATACATGATAAAAAGCTGAAAGTTCTAAGATCAGAAACAAGACAAAGATGCCACTCCCATCACTTCTATTCAACACAGTAATGAAAGTTCTAGCCTGAGTAATAAGACAAGAAAGAAATAAAAGGCATCTAAATAGTAAAGAAAGAAATACAATTGTTTCTGTTTGCAGATGACATATCTTGTATGTAGAAAACACTAAAGATTTCACCAAAAAACTGTTAGAACTAATAAATAAATTCAATAAAGCTACATGATACAAAATCAACATATGAAAATTAGTTGTGTTTCTGTAATAAAAATATCTAAAAAAGAAATAAAATATCATTTACTATACATCAAAGAGAATAAAATACTAAATTTAGACATAAATTTAACCAAGGATATGAAAGATCTGTACACTGAAAAATGTAAAACAGGGATGCAAGAAATTAAAGAAGCTGCAAAGAAATGAAAATATATTTCATGTTTAGGAATTGGGAGAATTGATATTGTTAAAATGTCCATACTACCCAAAGTGATTTACAGATTCAATACAATTTCTATCAAAATTCCAGTGACATTTTTTACAGAAATGGAAAAAACAATTCTAAAATTTCTATGGAACTATAAAAGCCCCAAATATCCAATGCAATCTTGAGCAAGAAGAACAAAGCTGGAGGTATCACAGGACCTGCTTTTAAACAATGTTACAAAGCAATAGTAATCAAAACAGTACAGTACCTGCATAAAAACAGACAAAGACTAATAGAACAGAATAAAGAACCCATAAATAAACTCATGAATATATGGCTGACTAATCTTTGACAAAAGTACCAAGAATACACAACAGGAAAAGAATAGTCTCTTCAAAAAATGGCATTAAGAAAGCTAGATAGTCACATGCAAAAGAATAAATTCAGACACTTATACCACACATAAGAATCAACTCAAAATAGATGAAAGACTTAAATGATCAGAAACCATTAAAAAATTATAGGAAAAAAACATATGGGAAAAGCTTCTTGACATTGGTCTTGGATACAATATTTTGGATATGACACCACAAGCACAGGCAACAAAACTAAAGTAAATAGTGAGACTATATCAAATTAAAAATTTCTGCACAAAAAAAGAAGAAAACATCAATAAATTGAAAAGGCAACCTGTGGAATAGAAGACTATATTGCAAACCACATATCTGATAAAGGTTTAAAATCCAAAATATGCAAGAAAATCATACAGCTCAATAGCAGCAAATAAATATACAAATAAATAGAATACTCATTAAAAACTAGACAAAGGATGTGAACAAACATTTTTCCAAACAAGATATAAAAATGGACAGCAGGTATATAAAAGTGCTCAACATGGCTAATTATCAATAAAAGGCAAATCAAAACCATAATGAGATGTCGCCTTATACTTGTTAGGTTGGCTATTAACATAACAAGTACTGTCCAGGATGTGGAGAAAACCCTTATAATGTTAGTGGAATTGTAAATTGATACAGCCATTATGGAAAACACTACAGAGTTTCCTCAGAAAAACTAAAAATAGAACCACCATATGATCCAGCAATCCCAGTGCCAGGCATTTATCCAAAGGAACTAAAATCTATCTTGAAAAGATATCTCCATTTCCATGTTCAGCAGCATTTTTAAAAATAGTCAAGATATGAAAACAACCTAAGTGTCCACCAATGAATAAATGGATAAAGAAAATATGCTTATATGCAATGGAACACTATTAAGCCTTAAAACTGAAGGAGATCCTGCCATTTGTGACAAAATGGATTAATCTAGAGGACATTCTACTAAGTGAAATAGGCCAGGCACAGAAAGACAAACACTGCATGCATGACCTCACTTACATGTGGAATGCCAGGATGTCAAAGTCTTACTCAGAAACAAGGAGTAAAAATGTGGTTGCTAAAGGGTAGAGGTGGGACAAACAAGAGGATTTTGGTCAAAGGATACAAATTCTCAATTATAAAATGAATCCATCCTAGAGATCTAATTTGCAACACAGTAGCTATAATTAATATTAATATATAATTCAAATTTGCTAAAAGACTAGATATTAAGTATTCTTATCGCACAATACACACACACACACACAATGGTAACTATAAGAAGTAATGGATATGTTAATTAGCTTGATTGTGATAATCACTTTACAACATATACATATATCAAACTATCATGTGGTATACCTTAATTATATACAATTTTTGTTTATCAATTATACCTGAATAAAGCTGAGAAAAATGCCTATCATGATGGGGAAAAATTTATATTTCAAGAAATCATAGAGAAACATTATCATGACTTAAGAATTTCTCAGTTGGAAGTGAGTGTTAACACCTCAGGCCATTAATTGGTTACTAATCGTATAGATAGGGGCTTCATTAAACATTTAGAATGGAATAAACCATTAAACTGGAAAATTTGGTGGTTTGAAAAAAAAGAAAAAGGAAAGAAAAAAAGTAAGCCAAGTAATATCAGCATCACTTATGAAGGAAAAATCTGAGCTCAAGATAATCAACGCACTTCCGTGTCCAAGGCTAGTTAAATTCAGCTGATTTTACTTCCTAAATTTCTCCGGATTCCATATATTTCTCACTATCTCCATGGAAATCAACCACATCTGAACATCATTTCTCTTCCAGCCCTCTTACATCCCTTCCAGCCCACCTATCATCAGCACCCACATGTCAGCCTCGTGGTCTTTGAGAACCCAATTCTGATCACAACTATTCAAACTATAACCTTCAGTGGCCACCCTGGATATATCCAACCTAATAGGAAAGCCCCACCTGTCTTTCCACCCATCTCCCAGCTTCCTCCATCACTCTCCAGCCCTCTCTGACTTTCTTTCTACTCCTTTTGTGGGACAATTCCCTCCCCCATCAGGGCATCAGCACATACTTCTTCCTTTCCTGGGATGTTCTATACTTTCTTTTCACCTAACAAACTTTTCTCTACCTTCTGCTCTCAGTACTAAGGTCACTTGCTCCTCCTTCCTCACCATCCCACAACATGATCTAGATCAAGTCCTTCTGCTCTAGGCTCTCATGACCCCTATACCTTTCCCTCATGCCACTCACCGTAACTTCTAACTACTGTATATATTATAGACTCAGTATGTCTGATGTCTGTCTTTGCTACCCTTACTCTAAAATATAAACTTCAGATGGTAATTCTATAGTTATTGTGCATTACATTACACAATACCCTGGCAGATAGTAGGCACTCAATACATATTTATGGAAAGGAGAAAAAAGAAAAGGAAAGAAGGAAGGAAGGAAGGAAGGAAGGAAGGAAGGAAGGAAGGAAGGAAAACTATGATTAATAGGCAAAATATAAGAACAATCATTGATAGTGGTAACCTTAAAGAAAATTCCCCTTTTCTCTCCCCTTGGACAAGAATTCCCAAACCTTCTTCGCATATTAAACCACCCACTCATCTAATCTATCATGTAAGCAATTTTTGTTTGGGATCTGCCCCCCCCCCACACACACACACACAATTGAATTAGAAATCAATAGCGTTTGTGACCTTTAAAGGAAGTGACATTTTGCAGAACGTATCTGTGGCATGTTGAGTACACAATGGTTCTCAGGCGTCATGTGCACCTCCAGAGACATATTTCAGGTTTTCTTTCTCAAGTTCTGCTTGCACGCAGGCTGTGGTTGGGTTTTCCTCTCATGGAAACATTAAGTTTAGTCCCCATTCTTCCCACAGACAGAGAGGGCCTTTGGAAATGGCACGGCCCCTTGGAAGGGAGGCAGTGGTAGAGAGAAGAGAGTAAGGAACAGTGGTAAAAGGGAATGGGAGCCACTAAAGACTGGCTCCCATTGGAAGTATTTGGAAAAGAGCAGTGGCAGCAAGGGAGGCTATTTTCTCTCTCTTTTTCTTGATGTTTCCTCTGGTCAAAAATGGGAAGAACAGAGAGTCGTCGCATTTCCCAGAGCTGCACAGGTAAGTATGACTCTCAACAGAAAGGGTGCTTTAGGTTGGCTCAACATTCTGAGCTAAAGCTCATTTGCCCTGCTCCTCTGGCCCCCTAGGCTTGCCCCTCTCTGTGTATCCATGTAGGACATTCTGATCTCTGTCTCCCAAATGCTGCAGACTTGGAAAATCCCACTCGTGATGGTTAATTTTATGTGTTAGCTGAGCAATGGTACCCAGCATGGGGCCAACCATCAGTCTAGCTGTTGCTATACAGGTATTTTTTTTAGATGAGGTTTGCATTTGAATTGTTAGACTTCCAACAAAGCAGATTACCCTCAATAATGTGGGTGGGCCTCATCCAACTTAAGGTGGTCTGAAAGGCAGAATTCCATATTCCTTGGGGGAATTTCAGTCTTTTCCCTCAAGACCTTTAAGTCTGCCTTGAGACTTGAGCTACAATATCAGTTCTCCCTGGATCTCCAGCCTGAATCTGCCCTGCAGATTTCAGACTTTCCAGCCTCCACAATCATGTGAGCCAATTTCTTTATATAATTTCCTCTCTTTTTCTCTCTATGTGTACGTATCCTATTGGTTCTATTTCTGTGGAGATCCCTGACTAATATACCACTCCTCCTTCTCCTGATCACAAATGCACAACCTTGGGTCTGGCCCCCTGAGCCTGGGACCATTTGATTAATTATGTCTGGCTGCAACATTATTGGATATGAACTGAGAGGGAGCTTACCCTTCCCAGAAGAGATACACTGTAGCTAAGGTCTACAACTATGTTCATAGACAGATTATCAAACTATCATAATTCCAGACAACCAAGAACAAGCATCAGTATGTCCATTTTTAAAATAAGGAAAGTAAGATCAAGGGAGGTAAATGGTATGCCCAAACTCACATGTCTAATAAGTGACAGTGAGGACACAAACACACATGTGTTTGTTCTTAGTTTTGGCTCATTTCTGGATGCTGTATTGCTCTTCCTGGAGCCAGGATCTTGACATTGAAGAGTTGAATTGCTGGGACTCTGAGACCTAGTGTCGGGCAGAGGCAGAAGCTGCAAAATGTGGCAGAAAGAACTTGAATTTTAATTGAGTCAGACTGGATGAAGCATCCCACCTGTGCTGCTAACTCCCTGTTGGGTCTTGGGCAGTCATTTCATCCCTCTGAGCCTCAGTTTACCCATCTTTAAAAGAAGGAGATTGGACTAAAGTAGATGACTGATGTCTAGGGAGTGTCTTTTTCTATATAGCCTTTAAAGTTCTATGATTAGAGAGATATGTCCAAAAACCAAAATAAACCAACCCAAGAAAGGAACAAAGGTTTCTGAGGGGTGTGTGTGTGTGTGTGTGTGTGTGTGTGTGTGTGTGCGTGTTTTGTTTTTATCACTTTTCCTGGCTGCCAGGGTCTGTTTTGAGTTTTTCCACCCTTGACACCCATGTCTGACACATCTCTCCAGCTCATAATGAGCTTTCATTCAAGTCACTGATCAATAGCAGGAACCAGCAGGTCTGTCTCCCCTGCTTGTTTTCTCTATCTTCAATCTGCCAAGACAGATTAGGCTGTTTCCAAGGTCACTCAATATTCAGGGAGAGAATGGAAAGATATCTGGTAGGCTGTTTGTAGAACAAGGCTGCAAAGAGACAAGATAAGAGCCCAACTGCGTGTTCCGTGACAGATTCGATTTACATCAAGGTCAAAACGGGTATGCTTTCTTACTGAGTCTTTCTCTACTTCACAACCACCAGGTTGTCCATCAGCTGCTGAGTTGGGGGTCTTCCCTAATGGAATACTGATTTGTGAACACAAGACTGGCCTTGCCAGTCTAAGACTGCTATGTAATCTCGTAATCTAAGGTGCCCCTTGCTATACAATCTGCTTTATCAGTTTGTTAAAACATCCATCACTGGACTAAAGAGCAAGGCAGGGCACACATTCCCTGTCAATTGAATGCAGATACTTTTGTTGCAATGGCTAAAGTCTAATCTCTTGACAGATAGCATCCAATCAGTTCCACAGGGTGATTCCCCCCAATTATTTGAGAGGACACTAGAAAAACAAAACATGACAGATGGCAAGTTCAAAAGGTTTTAAATTTTACACTTGTAAGCATTGGTTAAAAAATCGTAAAGATGAAACCCAGGCTGCAACATACAAAACTTGGGGGAAGATTTACCTTGGGTTTAATCATGCCTCCGCCAACATTTATATGTTGAAGTCTTGAATACCAGTGCTTCAGGATATGACTGTATTTGGAGATAGCATTGATTAAGAGGTAATTAAATTAAAATGACACCATTAAGATGGATCCCAACCTAATATGACTATTGTCCTTATAAAAAGAGGAAATTTGGACATAGACATACGAGAGATAACCCTGTGCAGACACTAGCAGAAGATGATCATCTACAAGCCAAGGAGAAAGGCCTCAGAAGAAACTAAGCCTGCTGATACCTTGATCTCAGCTTCTAGCCTTCAGGACTGAGAGAAAGTGGCTTTCTGTTGTTTAAGCCAGTCGGTCCATGCAACTCTGCTATTGTAGCCCAGGGAAAATCATACAACTGTCTCTAAAAGCTCCATAACATTTGCCAAACAACTAAAGAAGTACATTTAGATGTAGCCATTCCCTCTCTGAACAGGTTTCCAATGACTATAAAAACAGTCAGTGTTTGGAAGCATATGCATTCTAGGAAACAATGTAAATATAATATGCATATATATGAAAGAGAAAGAGAATCGAGAGAAAGAGACAGAGAGACAGAGAGAGAGAGAGAGAGAGAGAGGTGGACTTTCTTCTAACCTCTTATTTTCTGTGATACTTTAAGAGTGTCAAACTCTACTCAGTGAACCACAGTATTTTTCAGAAGTAGCCTCTGGGTGTTAAGAGATTTATTTATCCATTAATCTGAATATTTACTGAATTCCCATTATGATGCAGTCTTCTGGACACTCTAGGTACAACTGTGAACAAAATTACTGCCCTACTGAAGTGTCTACTCATGGAACCAGGAGATAAACAAGTGAGTATATCTATAGTGTGCCAGGCAGTGATGCAGGCTATGGAGGAAAATAAAGCAGAGAAAAAGGATTAATTGTTGGGAGTTATCATTTTAGACAGAGTGTACAGGGCATGCTGGTTACTGCCTCAGTGTTTTTCTCCTTCTTCCAGTCCTTCCATGCTCAACTCTTTACAGCAAGGGGCTGTAAGCCTGCAAACTGCATTTCCCAGAGTCCCTTGTAGCTGGGAGTGGGTAGGCTCCAGCAATGGGTGTCAAGGAAAGGAGACAAGAGGAAGGCAAGAGGAAGGGCAGCAACATTCTTTCAGCCCCGATGGTGTTTTAAGCAACTGCAGCTACCACAGCAGAGTGTAGGGCTGTTGAGTCCCTGCTCAGTTAAAGATACCAACAGCAGCAGCTACACAGCATTTAATGCCTCCAGCAGCCATAACATCAGAAGCAAATATCTGCTAATTCCTGAGCGCCAGAGGGAGTGGGAGAAGATCCAACTGCAGCCTCTCTATGGCAGAGAGCCGGGGCTCTGGTTATACCATCTCCCCCTTTGCCTTCAGCCCTCCTGCTGCAGCTAATCTCTGCATGAGCTCATCTGTCCCTTCTGCTCCTCCAGTGTTTTCATTTTGTAACCAATAACCTCTATTAAATTCTCTGAAATACCTATAGTTGTTCCTATGTTTCTGACTAGACATCAACCAAATGGTCTCACTCAGTAGGTGACATCCGAGTAGAAACCTGAAGAAAGAGGAATAAGGTTTGTGACTATCTGGGGGAAAAACATTCCGAGCAGAAAAAAGAGCAAGTGCCAAGGACCTGAAGAAGAGCATGTCTGGTGTGCTCAGGAAACAACAGGGAGGCCAGAGGAGTTGAGGCAGAGCAGGGAAAGAGGGGAGTAGAAGATTAGATCAGAAGGAGTCAGATCATGAGAGACTCATAGCCTCATAGATCATGAGATGGCTCTATTGCCCTCCAAAATGCCAAGCACCCCCTACTAAATATGTGAAAATGACAAAATAAACTGGGAGTTGTCAGAACTCCAAAGGAATATTAGGGTCCAATGTAAGCCTATTCCCACATTATGAAGACAAAGAAACTATGGGAGCTATGATTTAGAGCAAGGGCTGTTAAATGATGTCCCACAATCCAAATCCAGCCCACCACCTGTTTCTGTAAATAAAGTTTGTCTGACAATTAACCACAGCCATTCACTTACATATTGCATATGGTGGATTTTGCACTACAATGATAGGGTTGAGTAGCTGCAGCAAAGACCATATGGCCCACAAAACCTAAAATAATTCCTCCCTGGCTCTTTATAGAAAAAGTCTGCTGACCCTTATTTAGAGAGTTAGTTATCTCAGTAATGAAAAGGAGCTGAGTTTAGAATAGGAAAGTAATCTTACATGAATAGTGAAAAATGCTATAGCCTTTAACAACATGCATAGTCTTGGTATGAGAGAGTACAAAGATGAGAAGACAGAAACCTCCAAGCGTTACCACATTTTCCACTTCAAAGTAGTCTGGATATTGTCAGGTGTGTATCACTGAGTAGCAGGTGATGACTGGGACAATCTCTCTTTATTGTCCCAATAAAGACTATAAAGAGACATGACATGAACTCTTCAGCAAGATGACATTTGCTTAGAAGTTTTCAGAACAGAATGGGAGCTGATGTCTAAGACATAGTGAAAATTTAGAAAGCTGGACAAGAGAAACCTTCACAGCCTTTGGAAAGCCAATTTGAATCCTAAACCCAGGGGCAAGGAGAGGGAAGGATGCATGCCCAGGTCTAACTCTGTCCTCCCAATTATACCCACAAAATGAGTACTCTCCCGTACTTCATCTTTCTTTCCCCTGCTTAAGTTCCACCCCACTCTGAGCACTGCGGTAGAACAGCAAAATTAGCCTTTGAATATGGAAATTCAGCTCCTCATTTTCTTAGAATTGTACAGAACCAGAGACTAACATTTGCATTCACAGTCTCCAGATTCTCACAGACCTTGATGAGCCAAGAGGAAGTTAACACCAGCATTCCTGGGTAAACTGGCTTTTCTATTGGCAAATAAATCTTTTTATATTAAGTTGAAACAATAATAATCATTTTAAACAATCATGTGGAGTGTGATTACAAAATAGCTCATTTGGAAAGAACATTATCAGCTTATGAGATCCTCAGAGATTCTAAAACGGAAGGTGTTATGAATAAAACCAACTGTTATGGGGCTTTGTCATTTCCACAGTACATGGAGGCAAAATTCACACTTTAATACTGTAATGAGAAAACAATGCAAATTCTGATTAAGTAAAAAGTGAAAGTACTTGTTACAGCCAAACATAGCATCTCTCATATCCTTGCTGGCATTAGGGAGGAATCAAGAGGGGAAGCTTCTAACCTTCGAAGGCACCTCAGGTACCATTCAGGTCTGCATACTCACATTCAAAGCACACATCCTTTGGCGGCTAGGTAACAGGAGGGGGGTTTGCCAGCAAATGCAAACAATTACACTTTGCAATACCTCACTCACTTGTTATTTACCCAAGGTTTCCTGTAAGCAGAATCCCAACTGGCTCAGCTTAATTCATGCTGACCTCGTTTCCATGGCATGTTTTCCACAGCAGTATAACCGCTCTAACTAGGGCTTGATGATAAAATGTCAAGCCTGGTTACTCACAGTCAGAAGGATCAAGAACATTGAGTATTTTTGCTAACATATCTTTCTGTTACTTCCAAGTACTATGGGAGCTCTTAGGACATGAAAAACAAAAACAAAAAAATCTAGTACTCATTCATTTGACAATGGATAATTGAACCGCATTCTGTACCAGATGCTGTTCAACTGCTGAAGCTACAACTGAGTTTTTTTTTCTTCATGGAACTTTGTATCCAAAAGAGATGGGAAAGATGAGCAATCGTCAGATCTATGGTCTTATGTGAAGATGGCACGAAACCTGTTTCCTCCTGATCATGGCAATCATCTCCCTTAATCTTTTTTTTTTTTTTTTGGAGACAGGGTTTCGCTCTTGTTACCCAGGCTGGAGTGCAATGGCGCGATCTCGGCTCACCGCAACCTCCGCCTCCTGGGTTCAGGCAATTCTCCTGCCTCAGCCTCCTGAGTAGCTGGGATTACAGGCACGCGCCACCACGCCCAGCTAATTTTTTGTATTTTCAGTAGAGACGGGGTTTCACCATGTTGACCAGGATGGTCTCGATCTCTTGACCTCGTGATCCACCTGCTTCGGCCTCCCAAAGTGCTGGGATTACAGGCGTGAGCCACCGCGCCTGGCCATCTCCCTTAATCTTATTTACACAAGGGCAAATATTATTTACCCTTCTTTCATTTTTTGAATTTTCAAAAATTAAAGTAGTTTTGAGCAAAGCCATTATCCAAATCATGAATTCTTGAAATCAAACTAATGCAACTTAATTCCTAATTGCAATGGGAAAGATTTGTTCTATTTTCTGAACTATCCTTGCATATTTTTTCAGCTCCTGTTGGTGTTTTCCTATTGCCATATGTATTGAGCTTGCTTCTTTCAAAAACAGAAATTGTGGCTTCTTGGAGAATGTATTCTCATTCTAATCAGACATTTACATCTTTATTTTATCATCTTCTGCTCCCTTCTAACCAACTATAATCTGGCTCCTGCCTCCACCTTGCTGTGTGACTCTTTCTGAGTTTATTAATGACTGCCCCATTGCTAACTCTAACAGACATGCTTTATGCCTCAGCTGACTTAGCTCTCTGGTGCATTCAATATAGCTTACCATCTGCTTTCATGGCACTGCATTCTTGCAGTTTTCTTCTTTCCTTCTTGGCCTCCTTTACCCACTAATTCCCCCTAAAATGTGGATAGTCCTCAAAGATATGCCTACAACCTTTTCTCCCAGTTTCATACCCTTTACCTAACTACCATCTCTATGCCAATAACCTGCAAAGTGATGTGTCCCACTCATAGCTCTCTTCTGAGTTAAAAAACAATATACTCAACTCTCTACTTGATTTTTCCCTTGGTTTTATTACAAGTACCTCAGAATCAACATATATTAAAGTAAACTGTTGATCCCATCCCCAAACCCATTTTTCTCCAAAGTCCTCTGTCTCTATGAATGACACAATCAGTTGTTCCAAACCAGAAGCTTCAGAGACAATCTTTCTCCTTCCTGACTCATACACTGTAAACAATGTCAAGAACCATTGATTCTTCTTTCTAAATAATTCCATGGCAATACAAAAATTAACTCCAGATGGATTAAAGATTTAAACATAAGACCTAACACCATAAAAACCCTAGAAGAAAACATAGGCAATGCCATTAAGGACATAGGCATAGACAAGGACTTCATGACTAAGACACCAAAAGCAATGGGAACAAAACCCAAAATTGACAAATGGGGTCCAACCAAACTAAAGAGCTTCTGCACAGCAAAAGAAACAATCATCAGAGTGAACCGACAACCAACAGAATGGGAAAAAATTTTTACAAGCTACCCATATGGCAAAGGGCTAATATTCAGAATCTACAAAGAACTAAAACAAATTTACAGGAAAAAAACAAACCCCATCAAACAGTGGGCAAAGGATATGCACAGGCACATTTCAAAAGAAAACATTTATGCAGCCAACAAACGTATGAAAAAATGCTCATCATCACCGGTCATTAGAGAAATGCAAATCGAAACCACATTGAGATATCATCTCATGTCAACTAGGATGGCGATCATTAAAATATCTGGATGCTGGAGAGGATGCGGAGAAATAGGAACGTGTTTACACTGTTGATGGGAGTGTAAATTAGGGCAACCATTGTAGAAGACAGTGTGACGATTCCCCAAGGATCTAGAAATAGAAATACCATTTGACCCAGCAATCCCATTACTGGATATATACCCAAATGATTATAAATTGTTCTATTATAAAGACATATGCACACACACACACTCATTGTGGCACTGTTTACAATGGCAAAAACTTGGAACCAACCCAAATGTCCATCAAGGATAGACTGGATAAAGAAAATGTGGCACATACACATCATGGAATATTATGCAGCCATAAAAAAGCATGAGTTCATGTTCTTTGCAGGGACATGGATGAATCTGGAAACCATCATTCTCCACAAACTGACACAAGAACAGAATACCAAACACTACATGTTCTCACTCATAAGTGGGTGTTGAACAATGAAAACACATGGACACAGAGAGGGGAACATCACACACTGGGGTCTGTTGCAGGGGGTGAGGGGAGTGACACCAGGGTGTGGGGAGGTTAGGGAGGGATAACATTAGGAGAAATACCTAATGTAGATGACGGGGGGATGGAGGCAGCAAACCACCATGGCATGTGTATACCTATTAACAATCCTGCAAGATCTGCACATGTACCCCAGAAGTTAAAGTATAATAAAAAATAAATAAATAAATAACTCCAGGGCAAAGCTCTCCAAATCCACTACCACCACTATAGTCCAAGCCAACATTTTCTTTTTCATGGACCACTGCAAGCCACATCTTCCATTTTTGTCCCTTTTATATGCATTCTTCACATTATAGGCAGAGTCATCTTTTAAAACACAAACTCAGTGATGTTGCTCTCCTGCTTCAAGCCTTTCAATTACTCTCTATTAGTCTTAGAATAAAATCCAAACTATTAACCTGGCCATGCCTGATAAGGCATCTGCCCTTTTCGCTTCACTGTTCGGCCAAACTGATTTTTCATTTCCTTAAATCAGCCGTACATCTTCCAAAGAACCATCTTCCATTTTCCACAGGACTTAAGGTCCTTTGCACATACTGTTCCCATCACATAGACTACTCTTCCCACTGCTTTTAAATTTAAATTTAAATACAATTTCTTCTCAAATACTCACTGATCCCCAAACTATAAACACCCCTTTTTCCCAAGCATAGAAGATCTCATTATGCATCTCCTTTTTAACTATTAAAGCAATTATAATAAAGGAATGGATGCGTGTTTTACATGTAATAATGTCAGCTCCATGAGGACACATAAAAACTTGACAAGTACAATCCAAATAATGAGTCAGTTAGTGAATTAACAACTAAAAGAATGTCAAGAAATTCCTAATACGTGGGGTATGGCAACCCATGACTAACAGCCCAAATACCACATGTCTAGTGATTTGGTGAGAGCTCTCTGAATTTTTATAAAGCACAGGAGAAAAAATGTTGCTTTGTCATCACAAGCTGGTAAGCAACATGAGACGATGCATGTTTTAAGTTAATTCACGCTCAGATTCAACTAGTTTACCAATTAAGTGTTTTCTCCCAGCCCTTTTTATCTTCTGTCCATGACATAATCAGCCAAGATCTCAAGGAGAAAAATCAACCTGTTACATCACACCCAGTCCTGGTTGGCTCAAAATAGTCTCCATCTGTCACACTTCAGCCCACCTTTATATCTCATGTACTAATGCAAGTGTACACCAAAAATGTTTAAAAATCCAACTGTTGACATCAACCTTGACTCCATTCTGTTTCATCTACTTTGACCTCCTGTATTAGTTGATTTTCACACTACTATAAAGAGACTACGTGAGACTGGGTAATTTATAAAGGAAAGAGGTTTAATTGACCCACGGTTCCGCATGGCTGGGGAGGTCTCAGAAAACTTACAATAATGGCAGAAGGTAAAGGGGAAACAAGGAAATTCTTCATATGGTGACAGGAGAAAGAGAGAGACAGAGGGGAAGTGCCACACTTTTAGACCATCAGATCTGATAAGAACTCACTCAATGTCACAAGAGCAGCATGAGGTAAACCTGCCCCATAATCCAACACCTCCCACCAGTTCCCTCCCCAAGCATGTGGGGATTACAATTCAAGATAAAACTATAGTGGGGACACAGAGCCAAACCATATCGCCTTCTATCTCTGTTCTTCCCTTTTTCAGATCTCCAACTCCTGATCTGCCCCCCAGTACCTCACTATCCATCTCTAGTGTCCTACTGTATCAGAACCTTGCTCCAGTGAGTCAGGTAGCTATTTCTGCATAACAAATGAGTTCAAATTAGAGTGGATTACAACAAAAAACACTTAGTATGTCTGAAGTGTCTGAAGACTGGCTGGAGTGAGTTGATTTGTATTTGGTTCAGCCAGAGGCAGCTGTGTTTCATATGCCTCTCATCCTCCTGCTGAGAACAGTAGGTTCACCTGAGCATGTTGTTCTCATGACAAAGGTAAAAATTCAGGAGGGTGAGGTCCCACTGCACAAGTCCAAGTTGAACCTCTGCTCATGTTACATGCTAACATTCCATTGCTGACAATGGTATTGCTAACTGGCTAAAGCCAGTTACGGCCACGCCCAGAGTCAAGGGGTAGAACTGTCACCACTCTACCGCAAAGCTGCAGAGAAAAAGGCATCGATGTAGAAAAGGTTGAAAAATTAGCCTAAGGCTTCAATCTATCACCTTAAATACAATCCTGGTGTTGCACGTGCAGAATAGTTTAGAGTCACTCTAGTATCCCTCTCTCACTCCCCCCTTAGATTCCTAAGCTGGCTCTGCTTCCTGGCTGGCCTCATCTTCAGAAAGAATAGACAATATCATCCATGATGACTATTTGATAATAAAACCCAAAGAAATTGGCAAGATTTTCGATGTTCTACTTTAAATATTTAAATACTTTAAATAAAGGTGAGTTGCTATCTCTTGACAGAGTGAAATTTTCTTAGAAAGCAAATTCGAATAATATGAGGTTTTGTGCTATTTTGGTAGAAATACAGATTCCCAGGACACACTACAGACCTACTGGGTCGAAATCTGCCTTTTGACAAGATCCCAGGCGATTTACATGCATGTAAAGTTTAAGAAATATGGGCCTGTACCAAGATTCTTTTAAAATTAGGGAAATGCCAATAGGTAACTTTGGAAATGATTATGACTGAAAGACACTATGGCCAGTCTTTAGAGAGATAGAAATGAATGACAAATAGCAATGTTGCTGTTGCCATTAGGTTATTAGACTCAGAGCTTTGGGTTTCAAAATCTTCCCTGGGAAGGTGGACCGTGCATTCCTCAGTGAACAGTCTATTTCTTTTGAAATCATAAAATTTCAAACAAATTACAAGAAAGGTCAGGCTGAAAATTAAAGCTATAATTTTATTGGGTGACTCCTTTCGGGCAGACAAAGCTGTTTTCCTTCACTGAATTGCTTTTATTGAATTTCTGGGTCATTTAAAAGGAAAAAAAATAAAATGTATACACAGAATGAATGGGCATATACAGTCTGGTTGAGTAAAAGAAAAAGTATAAAAGATCCTCATTAATTGGCAAATTATAATGGATGACAAACATAACTCAGTAATTGTCTAGAAAAGACAAGCATTCAAGCAATTTTCTTATTAGGAATAATGTAGGCAGGGAATGTGAAAAAGGAAGTGCATTTTCAAATATAATCTACTTATCAGGGGAAAATGTGCTAAATGTTATCTGGACAAGAGCAATATATACAGTCAAATAAATCATAACACTTTCCTTGTGCCCCTTTGTAATTCATCCCTCCCTCCACTGCTGTGCCAGGCACTTATCTGCTTTCTGTCATTAAAGATTAACTTACATTTTTTTTAGAATCTTATATAAATGAAATCATACCTTATGTATTATTTTGGTCTGGCCTGTTTTACTCAGAATAAAGATTTGAGAGTTATTCATGTTGTGTGTGTATCCGCAGTTGACTCTTTCTGATTGCTAGGTAGTTTTTTTGTTATATGAGTATACCATCATTTGTTAATGGATATCTGGGTCATTTCTATCCAGGCCATCATAAATAAAATTGTCATGAAAATGTGGATATAAGTCTTTACATGAACATGCATTTTTATTTTTCTTGTATAAATACCTAAGAGCTCATACAACAGGTATTTGTTTAACTCTTTTTAAAAAACTCTGTCAAGATTTTGCTAAAGTGGCTGTGCACGTTTCTATATTCCCACCAGCAGTGTGTGAGAGCTCTGATTCCTCCACAACCTCATCAACACTTGATGTGGTCAGTCTTTTTAATGTTAGCTATTGTAATGGTTCTGGGGTATTATCACCCTATGTCCCATGTTTTTCATTTGCATTTCCCTAAGGAATAATTATTCTAACCATCTTTTCATGTCCTTATTGCCCATTGGCATATTTCTTTCTGAAGTGTCTGCTCAAATATTTAGCCCACTTTTACTGGGATATTTTGCTTCTTCTTATTGAATTGTACAAGTTCTTTATATATTATGGATACATGTTATTTGTCTGATACATGATAGAAGAAAAGACTTAAGGTCCTTTCTGGTTGTTACATTTTAATATTCTGTGATTTGGGTATAATCCTGAGTATTCAGATACTTGTATTTATAGAGTTGAATAGTGGAATAAATATTTTATTTTTCACACAACTGTTTATACTTTATGCCCACATAATCCAATAAAAATGAATAGATACAATGTAAAGGATTCCAAAGGCTTTTGTTTATTTATTTTGTTTCTTATGACCACAATGGCTTAAAATGTAGACTGTGGTTTTAGCCTATTAAGGGCAACTTTTGTCCATTGCCCAGCAGCTAAGGAAGAAATGGGACCTATTCTGAAAAAGGCGAAAAGCAAAAAATCATCAAAAAGGGAATCTGTTCTTATTTAGGGACCCAAACAAGTACATGCCCCCACAGGCCAGAGGAGCTACCTAAATATTCTGATAAGCAAAGAGCATCATGAAGGGGATTTGTGAGATATCACAGACATAAAACAAAAGCAGGTCTCCCAGGGAGATCAAACGGATAGGCTCAGTTCCTGGTCAGTGTGGCCAAGGGAGCAAGCAAGAACAGAGAAATGGGCAGCAAATGCCAGCATCTCCAGATTCATGCAGCCAAAACCAGTGTCCCTCGGGACACCAGGGCTTGTGGTGTCTCCTGAGAATATGTCCAGCACCGTTCTGTAGCTTGAAGCCAAAGAAGAAGCCAAGGTAGGAACGCTGCCTCCAAGCACCTCACATTCTAGGGAAGGCAGGTAGCTACGAAAAGAAGGTGTCACCTAGGAAAAGAATCCAAGGGCATCTCAGGGATGGAGTGCAGGTCAGCATGACCCATCCCATGAACCAACTGGAGGCTTCAGAGCCCAGTACCACTGAACACTGTAGTGCAAAGTACAGTCAGTCTGTGATGCACCGTGGCTTTCCTTACAACCCATAGCAGATGTCCTTCTTAAGTGAAGGACTCAAAGCAATAGAGTAGGATAAGACTCAAGGACAGAGCCACAAAACACCATGATGTCAGCAACACTGAAGGTATCAGTTAGGGAAGGAAGCCTCACACTTCAGAAAATGATTTAAACTACAGAGAGGCATAAGCCCCAAGCTGTCTTCCAGTGATTAGGCTGTTTCTTGACGTAAAGGTCCAGCCACAAATGAAAACTTGGCAAATCAAAGGTAGAACCTAGGAAAAGAATGACCCCAAAGAGCCCAGAGTCAGAGATGGTACTTTGTCTCTAGCCACCACTCTTGGCTAAAAGAGTGTACTTGTCCCAAGCAAGAAGGTTAAAAAAAAATTGCTATAATTAATTAAACATACACCCAAGTTCACTGTTGGTAAGACTCCATAAAAAATTGTTTGGATTCTTCTTACACCAATTCCTTTATGTGTTTTCCCATGAAAGAATCATATTTGAGTGTTGATAAGGTAAAAATACCTAGATATTTCTGATTGATTGCATCATTTGGAAACCGCAGAATGTATTGAAAGACATAATTTGGTAGCTGAGAATCTGCAGGGTGGGTGAGGGGCTGTGCAGCAACCACACTTCAGAATTGCACCAGCAGAGGTCCCAATGCCCCTGGACTCAGATGCTGCAGCTCAGTCCACAGTCAGGCCTCAAACACCAAAAATCTCCCCTACACCTGTATCCAAAAGCCGAACACCTCCATCACCGCTATTGCCAGTAAATGAACTTCATGCCCTGCTGCTTCCTCTGACCACTTCACATCAAAATCTCCCTGATGTATGCATCTTATTGGTGGGGAGCCTCAGCCATATGACTGCACCCAGTAGCAAGACAGGCTGGGAAAATGCACACCTGGCTTCCACCTTGGGTGGGAAAGAGTCACATTATAGGAAATTAGCCAAACAAAAAAGGACTTTTCAGAAAACCCTGTGTGACCACAAAACACAATAGATCATTCTCACTAACATTCAATTTTTTCTTTTTATTCATCTCTTATCAGAGGTTCAAGTCAAGCTGCAGCCTCAATTGCTGCCATGAAATGATGGGGAAAAAAATGAGTCTCTGAATTCTTGTTGCTGGAGAACAAACCTACACTCATTTTAAAGAGCTTTTGTCTGCTTCACACACAATAATGATTAGCTAACAATTGCTATTGTATTTTGGCAACTATGTTGAGACTTGTAAAAAAAAAATACTTCTATACTTCTGTGGGAGCAAAGCTAAATGTCTGAACAATGATAAATTCATTGGAGGCCACAGAGAGTGGAAAAGTTCCAAAGAATAGCAAAGGCTATTTTTCAGATAAGGGCAGGCTGAAAAGAAGGTCATGTTGGCAAGATAAAGACACTTTCTTAAAAAAGATGATCAAAGCAGCCTATTGAAAATGAATCTATACCATTCATATCACCAAGATGAAATTTAATCCTCTGCCTTGATTCATGAAATAAAGATTAATGATTATAAACCAGGAGAGAAGAGTCAAATTGTCAGGGTGGATAGATAGCTATAATGTCAGATAAGTTCTGCTATTAGAGTGAAGTCAGTTCAAAAATACTCAAGTAGGTATCTGCCTACATTTACCGAAACTATTGAACATTTGAAGAAATGTACATAAACACACACACATAAACAGATACCCAAGCAGCAAACTGCTTTGTTTGTGGACAACAGCATCAGTAAAAACATGAGAAAATTAACCCTATCAGGCAAAGGTAGTTGACATTTTTCAACTAAATTTTTCAGGAAAAAAAAATCTCACACCTGCTTTCTTCTTAACAACACCTCATTACTTAAAATGCTTCAGTGTCACTCAGCTGTCTTCACAGTCCAACAGATATGAAAGAAAGCATTTAATATCCAGATTGACTTTATAATTCTGCACAGACACATTTTGTATAAATTCTAAACTATACTGTGAATTATAAATATAAAATATATATTTCATTTTAGATGAAACTTCAGTTTTTAATTTGAAAATGGCAATAAGTATAAACAGAAATTGAGCACCTGACACATGAAACAGCTACCAAAATTTATGTTACAAAATTTTTATTGTCTTAAGTGGGGTAATGTGTAGAAGTTCAGACTCGTAGTAGATGTCTCTTAAGTGATTTTCCACATGTGAATAAAAGTACTTTGATCGAAATAAATATCTTAAGGCTAACAGCTTTAAAAATATGCCTAGAGCTAGTTTTAGAAGTATCAGAAAGCTTAGGAAATTTAAGCACTCAGTCCACATAGATAGTTTATCTTAAAGAGCCATTTTGTTAAAAGATATTCTTCTTTTAAGAGCGGTGTGGCTGTCAGACTGGACAAGCCCCTGATCACATTTAGCAAGCAGTCCGCCTCCCAAATTCAGCACCCTTTGCTCTGTTCCTAAGGAGCAACAGGACTCCATATACGCAGAATCCATAGTTTTTCAAATAGTCCTATTGGAAGTAATGGGACTTCACATATTCTAAGCATTCAAAAGAACTTTTTAATTTGCACTGCAAAAATTCACATAGCAACCTTTTTCCTACCTCTGTTGACCCGGAGGCTCAGCTGGCCCCACAAGGGCACCTTTCATAATGGAAGAAATGTTCTCCAACCTCAAACTGCCATTCTCCTCATCATCTGCAGAGACAAAGATGAATGGAAAGAGTGGGTGCTCGACCAGGAGGCGATTTCCTGATACAGGCACTAATCATGCTGGTGACATTAAGCCTGGACAGAGAAGAATTACACCCACAGCCAGATGGAGAGAGTGCCCTTTATTTGCAAGTCCCTGGGTGTGAAGCGCTGGTCCTGGGCAAAATGGTAAAGTTAGGAGAAAGTTCACCGCATCTTGGCACACTCTTGCCCACCTCGAAGTGCCCTGGGTTCTCCCATTATTCCCTAAAAGGAGAGCACCCTTACCTGTCTTTCAGCTGCTCTGAGCCTTTGGTTCTACATCTGTAAAATGCAGATGAAAACATAATGGTGTAGGCGTTTGTGAAAGGAACTATAGGTAGACATGCTGGACTAATGTACATGATAGAATAATGTAAGACAGTTTTTATTTCTATCAATCAGCACATGTGATATTAATCTAGTACTGTTGTTCATATCTTCTGGTTGCTGTGTTAAGGTAAATCTAATAAGTCTAGCTACTGCAACTCATTAAGATCGCCACCTGTTCCCACTGGCTCTGGAACCCTGCATAAATGAGTTGGAACTGTGGTTTTATAACACATTTGTGATGGTACCACGCACTTAGCTCTTACTATGCACCAAGCATTATGGTAAGGACTAAACACATGCAAACAAATTTAATCTTCGCAACAAACAGCCTGAGGAGCTAGAGAGGTGGGTAGAGAGAAAAGGAGAAGGTCTTCCTAGTGCTCTTCAAATCACTTAAAGGCAATTATCTATTACGTCGATTTAAAGGACTAGTAGTGTTCTGGGAGCTTGAACAGGTAATTCTATTTCTTTTAGACTAAGTTTCCTCAACTGGAAAACAAAGGCTAGATGACATCTGTAGTTCTTTCCATCTCTAACCTAACAATTACCTAAGGCAGTATCACTCTTGTTGCAGAACACAGGGGTGCATTTGAGTTGGTTCATGAGGAATAAATTTACCATAGTATGGTCAAGGTTAAAATTCGGAAGTGGTGGGTCCTAAGAAAGCCCTGTGGCCAGTCCTTCTATCATGGAGCCTCTGCTTCTCTCTGGGCTTCTATTCTCTTATTCCCTTTATTATATCCATCTGGGATATGATGACTCATAACCCTAGTCATGTCAGTTTGAATTTCAGTTTGCCCATTTTCTTCCCCATGCACGCTATGGCCTTTTGCTCCCTGTTGTTAGCTGATTCAGTCTTTTTGTTTTCCAATTCTGAGAAAATGAATGGTTGGTCCAAGCCGACCCGAGGGTCCTAGGTCTGTTCATCCTACGGACTGGCTGCTTCTGGGTCAGGGCCCAGCTCTGATGCATTCAGCTGTGATGAATGAGGGGAAGGATCTGCCTATCACAAGCACAGTCTTTCTTCTCAGGGAAGTTTCTTTGAGAAGGGAAAATATTCAGTGAGGATACTGGAATGTCTCTACATGACTACTGAAACACATCAATGTCTCAATCGATTAAAAGATGTGTTTTTACCGGTGAATGGCAGCCATACACACTGCTGAGGCTTGAAAACACACACACACACACACACACACACAAAAGAGCACCGACTCTGTATCTGTACAATTGCAAATGCAAGGCATCCTGCTTTTGTACAGTGCATGAGAAAGAGAAAGCAGCCCCTGGCATCCAGGAGCTGACCAGGCATTACCAGCTAGACCTTGATGCTCTTCTGTTGGACATCAACAATTTCACAGAACATAAACATCAGACAAGGCCACTCCATGACCAGAAACGATTGAGACAAAAACAGGACCATTATGTAATTATGCCTGAACACAAACAAAGCTTGATGATGGCTCAGATCACAAAAATAACCAGACACCCTTCTTGCTTAATATGAGTGAAGGCTTCTTCTTTACCAATCACAGCTTCAGCCTCACTCTAATCTGTCCTCCCTCTAGATAAGATTACTTAAGGCATGCATTCACAGACTTGCCCACTGCTTGACAGCCTCCAATCCAGAGAGAAGCCCTACTTCCTTACGCCCTCCTCAAACCCTTGACACAAAGCCAAATTTCAAACAAGTCTTTCCGAGACACGCTGTAGTTTCCTGCGGAACAGTTCTCTTTCCCTTCTGTGAGAACTGAACCCAAGTTGTTCAACGACAGGTGTGTTCCTGGTGGAAGACATTCTGCTGGAGGACACTGACATGCTCTGTAGCCTAGGAAGTATTTTCACTTACATGAAATTCACTTATTTAACCTCACATTTGCCCTGTGAAAGCAGCGTCATTAATCAATAAGTGAAGAAACTGGGGCTTAAAGAAGTTACTCAAGGTGCACTTCCGGCCATCATCAAAGGTCAGATTTAAGCATAGGGTTGCCTAATTGCAAACCCAGTGCTCCTTATTCCAGAGGAAGATAACCTCTCCACTGTGACTATTTTCCTGGCAATTACTATAGAAGCCAAAGACAGTTGCATTTGTAATAGTCTGTCTCTTTCTCTCACATACATACCCTCTCTTCCTGCTCTAAAAACCAAGATAAACAACACAAAACTATCATATTTTTACCCAAAACTTATGATCAGTTAAAATCTGAAGCTTGGATAGAAACAAGGATCAGTGGCATGATTTAGGAGAAAATGCCAGTGGCACTTGGAGACACCTGTCCCAGAGGACATGCAGCCCCTGGGGACGTCTTCACCTCTGTGCTGCCAGCCTGGGTCAGGTTGGCCACATGGTTTTCTTACCCCCATTCCCTCCTCTCTGCAAACTGGCACAGATCCAGTCTCTATTACTACTCAAGTGAATGGACAGGACCCAATTCCTCCTTTCAAACTTTTCATTTAAATGGAGGGGAAAAGTCATCCTAATGTGTACTTACTGTGAAGAGTTGCTCCCGTAAATGGAGTACTGAATGACAGAGTTAATAAAACATAGAAAAAGAGGCATTTTCTCACCTGAGAACTTAATTGCCACAGCAAATTTAACAAGGAGTTCTTGACATTCTATTTCATAAAGAGTGTTTTATTCTCAAATTGTACCTTTGATTTATAAACTAGAGGGTGAGGGCCCATCAATGGCCATGGGGAACATTTCTCTTCCTAAATACCAACGGGTAATTTATGCATGTCAAGACTAGAACTAATTTATTTGGTTTATAATATAACTCAAAGTACCTTTAATTTATGTCATTATAATTTTGAAACATTAACTTTGAAAATAAATTGCCCATCTTCACCAATACAAATATATCATGAGTTTGTTCAGGTCAAGGGTTCAAGTTTTCATGGTGAATGCCCATTGAAGAATGCCCTATCTTATCCCCTCTGCAATAGTTTAAACTTGAAATATGAATAATAGAATAAATATTTTAGGACTTATTTTTTTAAGCAAGTCTAAATAGGGGTTTAAGTTAGCCATATTAAAAGAATTTTACCAAAGGATTTTATATGATAGGAAGAATGAGTATACCTTGTTTTCAACAAAATAGTTTTGAAAATGAACTGATTTCATTAACACATATTGGTTGGGTGTTGATTCCATCAATCAGCAGCTCAGCACAAAATAGGTGACACACTCAATTAAATACTCCTTGGAGATTTCGTTTGCAAGGGCACAGCTTACAAAGGTGTAGCCTAGGGCAATCAAAAGGGGTGGTGGTGGACCCCTGGGCTAGAAGTAACAAAGCTGTTAGAGCCTCCAAGCCACAGGGACTAAGGGAGGAAGTTGTTCCCAGACCCTAGAAGGAGGGATTCTAAAGGCAGAAGATCTAAAGGATCTGTTGCCATGATGGAGACAGGATCTCCTTCATAAAGAGAAAAAGAAAACGTGTGAGAAAGAGAAAAGCAGTCTTTGGCGTCCAGGAGCTGACCAGGCATTACCAGCTAGACCTTGGTGTTCTCCGGTTGAACATCAACAATTTCACGAACATTAATATCAGAAAAGGCCACTCTGACACCAGGAAGGATCAAGATAAAAACAGGACTACTGATCTGAAGAAAGCGCATAGGAGGGGACAAGGGAATAAAGACCCTGATCTTGCTCTTCAATCTCCCTCCTTTTTTTGAGGGGTTGAGGGGTGTGGGAGACTGGGCAGAACTGTTCATTGGCCAAACCTAAGTAGGACCCAGAAGACATGGGAGACCATTGATATAATGCACAGGGGACAAGCTTTGGAGACAGACAAGTAGAGTGGAGAAGGGTGGGGAGTGGATGGGAAGGGGCATGTGGGTGATGTCAGCACACCTGCTACACCCAAGGCACAGTGCTCTCTGAGGACAAGAAATTGAATAGCACCCCTGTCTTCCCTGAAGAAGCATAAAGTCTATGGAAGAGAGAATATGAGTGTAAAATAAATGAAACGAATAAACTCTATATTTTCATTATAGAATTTTAGTGGGAGAAAAATTTTAAATTTGAAACAGCATCTGTCTTTTTTGCCTGTACGGAAGCTCTTCTCATCTATTTGCTAACAGCACCCTCACTTTTCTTGGAGTAGTGGATGTCACACTTTAGAGTGCATGAGAATCACCAGGAAGGCTTGATAAGTCACAAGTCACTGGGCCTGACCCCAGGATTTCTGATTCAGTAGCTCTAGGGTGAGCCTCAAGAATTTGCATTTCAAATAGTTTCCCAGGAGATGCTGATGCTGCTGGTGTCCAGGGATCACAGTTTAAGAATCACTGTCTTAGGGAAATTACCTGTCTTTCTCCCTCAAAACCTTAGTCCCTATGACTGCACTAGGTTTATGAACTTCCCACCTACCAATGCTGGTTCCATGACTCGGGTCTGACCAGACAGCATCATCCATCATCTGAAATCCGCCAGGGCTGCTCTGCATTGAATAAGCGGTCAACTCCCCTCTTCCTTTTCTTCTCCTTCTCTGGAAACTGTCCCAGCTCTCATCTGCTCATGACTTGCTTATTCAGGGAATTTACCTTTAAGAAATAATTCAAGGTATGTACCAAGATGTAAACAACTAAAGTGTTCATCGTAACATTACTAACTACCTAAATATCCAGTTACAGAGATTTGATTATAACAGGGCCCCACAAAGCCACGATAAACCTGAATACAAAAATACATTCCTTTATGTAGAATAATGTTTCCAACACATTAAGCTTTAAAAAAGCAAGTCATAAAACTATTTGTAAGATATTATCCCCTTTAAAAATCTATATATTAATGAAAGTAAACACTATTGTATGAACTGATTATTGTGGGTGAATGATGGTTGTATTTTTATTTTATTTTTTGCTTTTTATCTGTCTGTTCTTTTTAAAATGAGCAAGTATCACATTCTAGTAAAAACAAACAACCAAAGAAATTTTATTTTGAAACACATACACCATTATCATTCTGACTGTATCTAGTTTTAGGGCTTGTAAACACTTATATCTGTTCGCAATTTTCTCAGGTCTCCATGGGTCCATAAAATCCAGATGTATTTATTACAATTAGTGTGATCTCTAACCCGAATTAGCAGGGGCTTAGAACTGAGAAAGTTTTATTCTCTCCCATAAAATTTCTAGAGATAAGTGTCTAGGGCCAATATGTGGTTCTGCAAATACTCAGAGATTCTGTCACCTTCCAGCCTTCTGCTGCATTGCTTCTGGAACGTGGCCTCTTCCGTAAGGTCTAAGATGACTGTTGGAGTCTTGGCCATTATATCCCTATTCTAGCCAGCAGGAAGGGAAAAAGGCAAAGGAAAAAAAATGTCCTTTTCTCCCTTAAAGACATTTGCTTGAGTTGTGCATGCCACTTTTGCTTACATCCTACCTACTGGCTAGATCTTAGCAATGTGGCCACACCTACCTACAAAGGGGGCTGGAAAATGCCTTTATTATGAGAAATACCTTTCATATTGTCATATCTTTCACTCCATTACTGTGGGAAAAGGAAAAATGGATATGGAAAAATAACCAGCAATGTATACTATTATATGTCATATAAAAGACATTATCTAGTTAAACTTTATGCAGCAATTCCTCCAAAGAAGCCACTGTCTCATTTAAGACCTAATGTCTGAAATGGAGTTGATTTCCAAAACAGGTGAGGTTCTACTCATGCTGGCCACCAGGTCCTCCTTGTTGTTCCAACTATGTGCCAGGCAGTTCAATGCCATTGAATTTACTTGCCCTGTGTTTAGAATGCTCAGATATTTACTTGGCTCATTATCTCACTCCTTCATCTCTTCAGGTCTCCATGCAAATGTCACATTATCAGCATGACTGTACTCCCCACTCTATTTAAAATTGCAATTTAAAAATAGTCTTCCCCATCCAACACTCTCTACCTCCTGTTTCCAACTTGATTTTTGTCTTTTGCATTGTGTTTTGAGTATTCACTCTCTGCCTCACCTACTCCAAACTAGAAAGTAAAAATTCCATGAAGGCAGGAATCTTTTTCTGTTTTAGGCAATTCATTTGTCCCCTGATTAAGAGCTGAGCCTGGCACATAATAGGTGTTCAACAAATTAATAAGCAAACAAATCTTATATCCCAGCAGTCAACACAGTTGAATGTGAATTTTATGCAAAAATAAGTAAGAGTTTCAGAAGTGGCTCATTAAATCCAGAACTCAATTTTGTAAGCAGTTATAGAGCTCTTTTCCCCATTAGGCTCTTCGCTCGGCAATAAGGAAACAATAGTGAGTAGGGGTGCTGCTTCATAAAACTTTCCATCTGATTAAATAGAACAATATGAGTTAAATTGTCCTAAAAACAAATGCAAAAGTAAACTGTGCCAGTCACTACTAAGGAAAGGGACTCCTTCCTAAGTCCTCATTTGACCGTTCATACCACTTCATATTTTTCCAGTATCTTTCAATGAATCTTATTTAATTTCCTATTTGTTTTTACCTCTTTACTGTATATCTTCCCTCACTAAAATAAATAGAGATCCCACGATAATGAACATCTTGTCTTCTTCTTTTCCATATCCCTAGTACCTGGAATAGTTCCTAGCACTTAAAAAGGCATCTGACAAATATTATTGTATGTGTGAATGAATGAATAATGCTATGAATGCCTTAAAGAAATTCAGAAAGGTAAAGGGAGGATATGATTGACAGGAGGAGTGAAGACAAGAAAGAATTAACTGGGCAAATAAGGACAGGAAGAACATTCCACTCAAAGGAAAAATGGCATGTGCACAAGCTCTGTTCAACTCATGGTTTGTATCACAAACAACTCAACCCATCATTGGTTTTGTAAATAAAGTTTTATTGGAATACAACGACATTCATTCTGATTGTCTATGGCTGATTTCACACTACAATGGCAGAGCTGAAAAGGCATAATTGAGTAATTGAGACAGAAACCAAATGAAATGCAAAGTTGAAAGTATTTACCATCTGGTCCTTTACAGAAAAAGTTTGCTGACCATGATACAAAAGTTCAATGTTGGACTACAATGTGGTTGGCAGTGATGCTCAAAGTGTAGTCCTCAGACCAGCAGCATCAGCATCCCCTAGGAAAGGGTCAGAAATGTACCTGTCAGGCCCCATCCCAGATCTATGGAATCAGAGTCTTTGGGGGACAGCAGTGCAGCAATGTGTGTTTTGACAGGCTCTCTAGATGATTCTAATACATGCTATCTATTGTGGCAGTGAATAAGAGAAATAGAAGAATGTGGTGAGAAATGAGGCTGGAGAAGTTGGCAGAGGCTAGACCATGCAGGCATAAGGCGATAGTCAAGAGTTTAATCTTTATCTTAAGAACAAGAGGAAGACATTGAAACGTTTTAAACAGGCAGATAATAGTATGAGCAAATTTGCAATTTGGACACTCTGACTGCAGTGTGAAGAATAAGTTGTAGGGGGCGCTAGAGTGCAGGCAGCAAGATCCGCTGGAGAGATGACGGTAGTTTGAATTCTGAATGACATCCGACCACCATATTCTTGTTTTTCTCCTTTGACCTTGCTGAGTGTCAGTTTTCTTATCAGTAAACTGAGGATAGCAACTCATAAATTTGCAATGAGGTTTAAAAGATAAAATGTGTATGACAAACCCAGCACAGTCTCCAGCACAAAATAGGGACTCAACACATAGGAATTCTCTTCTTGAGACCTATTTTCTTTTCCTTCTGCTTCACCTTCATTCCTTCATCTTGAATGATGACTCTTGCACTCCACTTTGGCCAATATACAATATGACAGCTTGGAAATCGTTGAATACTATCCTATTTCCTTTTATCTGCAGCAAGCTTAGATTCTACCTTTATGATGAAGTTTAAAATACTACCAAAAGCAATGAAAAACTAATTCATCCAAGACTTTAAACTAATTAAGGGAGCCCAGCATTTATACAGTCATTTGCAGGGAATTCTTTCTTGAAGAGAAAAAGTTTTCTTCATTTATAGCCCACTCTATTCCAAAAGGGATTTGAGATGGCTTCCAAAAACATGCACGTCACAGAAAAATAAATTAAAAGGAAGAAAAATTAAACAAAAGTAAAAGAAAGTGATTTAGAACTATAAGCAAATTTAGTAAACTCCCTGTGACTGTGCCACTAATTTGGCTCTGAGTTTTCTAAAAGTCAGTATGTCAAGGAAGTCACAGCGGGTTATGAGATTCAGGCTCCATAGGATTAAAGCATACCAGTGTTCAAGAAGAGTTCTTAACACAGAGGCCAAAGAAAGATCCCTCTCTGGGGTCCCCAGAGTGAAGATACCGAATAATTTAACAAACAACATCCTTTGCGGCTTCCAGAACAGCCTTGAAGAATTGCTTCCTAATTGCAAGGTTTTGTAAAGCCCAGATTCCAGTTAGCATTATCTGTGATTTAAGTGGTCCCCTTGAGGGCTGAAGAATTAATGCTGATGTTTTATGCTGCTGTATTAGTCACACACAAAGAGAACATGGAAGCTGAAAGCCCAGAGAGGTCTTTCAGCCCTAGGGTTCTCAGGCTGTTTCTTGGATTCCTCAGGTTTTACAAAAATGCTTCAGAGGAAGTGGGGGCTTGGAGGAGCACAAAAGAGATGCCAGAGTCTTGTGCTCCAGGTCCCTGGTTTTAACCCCAGCAGTGCTGCCTTCTTTTAAAAACTTTGAAAGCCACAAGGGTCTCAGTACAGTGTAGCAGTTCAGAAAGTGAACTTTGGAGTCATTTGGAGGTCAGAGAGCCTGGGTTAGGATTCAAAGTCAGGTACTCAGTAGCTGTGACTTTGGGCAAATTACTTCACCTGTGTGTGCCTTAGTCTTTTTCCACTTACAAAGGAGGATATCAAATAGTACTTACCACATAGGGACAGTGGGAACATTAAATTGCTTGATGCAGATAAAGCCCTTTAGCAGAATGCATAGCACAGGAAAAGTTCAATAGAGGTTTAATAGCAGGAGCCTGGGAAGGAGAAATATTAACCTCTTAATCTACTCCAATATCCCATGTATAAACAAACTCCTGCTATAAAAATACTCTGTCTGCATAGAGGCTATCCAAAATAAAAGTGTCCAAAAGTTGATGTGACTTGCCCCAAATACATTTCCACTAGCAGAACAGGTGCTTGAACCCAGTGCTCCTGACTTATTTTCCAATTTCCTGTCCATATAAAAAGGAGACTGCTTTCCATTTCTCATGACTGTGCTCCATTTTGCTCTAATTGTCCAACCGTACCCATTTTATGAAATCCAATATATGGAGCAGCAAATGGCTCTCATCTCATGGGTGAACTCCAACTGTTAATGGCTTTCTAGAGAAAGATTTTATACCACATTCAGGATTAACACTATCGAGTTTGGCAATCAACTAGAAATGTCTGCTACTGGAAAGAAAAGGGATAAGTTTGCAGATGCATATCACTGTAGCAGAAGACAAGCTGAATAATAACTGCTTGATGGTGGGAACCAAGTATCAGTGCTTTTGACTCTCCACAGCACATCTTCCCATTCTGAACATATAATAGGCTGTTTGTCAATGTTCACAGAGTGACTCATTGATTGATGGATTGTTCGTACAAAATATTTTGTAATAATAAAAATCAATGGTGATAGATTCAATTGATCTTTTACAGAACATAAGGCAGGTGGTATTACTTGAGGCTAAGAATTATGAGTATTCAATTATGTACTTTCTCGAGATCCTCCAACATATAGCAATGCCTTACTGGTTTTGGAAGGTCCATTGCCTGGAAAATGGAGAGAAACACTGCACTGATTTCTACTGGGAACATGCCCTTCTATGAAAGTTCAAAATCAATTCAAGACTCTTGTACAATGGCTGACTTCAACATTTATTGCCTCAAATGGAAACTGATTATCTTCAAACAGTTTTGACACTGCAAACAGTTATTGGGTCCCTACTTTACAAAGATGCTGTCCTGCTAACTGTAAGCCATAGGACAATGAATTGGAGTTGCCGGCTTCCAAAAAGATACAAATGCCAATTAATCTCACCTAACTCAAGAACATGGATTCATCTAATATAAGAGCAGGAAAAGTGTTAATAGCATGTATGCTTGGGGCTATTTATCCTCTCTGGTCCTTGAAATACTTTCTTGCTCAGTTGACAGGACATGGCATCATTGGCTATTTCTCTAACTGGGAAGTTTGAGTCTCTTTTCCTGGTCTTTCTTATCTTCCTAAGTTCAAAATGTTGACATACACCAGAGCCTACTCCTTGGACCTCCTTCCCTGCATATTAACACTCGTGCGTGGTGATCTCATCCAGCCTCATGGTTTTACATGTAATCTGTGTGCTGATGGCTCTTTAATTTACATCTCCATCCCCGGCTTTGCCTCTGAGCTCAGGCTTATACAACCAACTGCCCATCTAACATCTTCATTTGAATATCTAAAGCTATTTCAAATGTTGAATGTCCCAAACCAATTTCTGATGTTCCCTTGCAAACCCACTCTTGCCACAGTGTTCTCATTACACTACATTACAATGCATTCTATGTCAAACACACACTTTCAGTGGCTTAGATCAAAGTGTTGACTCCTAACTTTTGCTTGTAACTCCTAACCAGTCCACCAACAAATCCTTTCCACTATTGTTTCGTTTTACCTAGAATCTAACCCCTGCTCCCCACCTCCACTGTACCACTATCCTGTCTCACCTGAATTACTGCTTTATCCCCACTGAGCCCACACTTTTACCTTTTGCCACCTATATATCTCAATGCAGAAGCCAAAGTGATTCTATCAATGTGTAAGTCAGATAATTTGCATCAAGTCCAAACCCTCCAAGAGACTCCCATTGCCCTTGGAGAACAAGCCTAAGACAATAGAGAGAAACACTGCACAGTTTTTACAAGGACATATAAGGTCTTGAATGATGTGCTGCACCTCCGTTATCTCCCTGCCATTACTCTCCCCCTTGTTCGCTCTGCCTCAGACATACTGTCTCCTAGCTGTGCCTGAAACCTTTCAAGCATATTAATATTTTTCCTCAGGACCCTTGCACTTGCTCTTTGAAATTCTTTTCTCAAATATCCACATGGTACAACCCCTCACTTCCTCCAGTTCTTCTATTGTTCTGCAATTTATGTTCTGCAAGCCTTTTCCTGGCCACCCTATCTAAAATTGTAAGCCCTACCCCTAACACTTCCTATGCTTTTCCTTTGCCTTACTTTTTTTCTCCTTAGAATTTATCACTGTTTTCTGTATTTTTCTTAATCAATTTGTGCCTTTAAAAATTTCCCCCACAAGAATACAAACTCTGTGAATGTAGGAATTTTTGTCTCATATTTAATGCTGTGTCCTAACTACCTGGAACACTGAACAATCCATAGTAGGCACTCGAGAAATATTTATTGAATGAGCAAAGAAAAAAAGAAGTTAAATTGCAGATAGAAGAAAAGGAGAGACAATAGCATGATGATAAGAAATAGCCTATATTTCAAGCCAGGTGCAGTGGTTGTTGCCTGTAATTCCAGCACTTTGGGAGGCCAAGGCAGGAAGATTGTTTGAGGCCAGAAGTTCAAGACCAGCCTAGGCAAAACGAAGAGATCCTGTCTGCAAAAAATGAAAAAATCAGTGGGACATGCTAGTGCATGCCTGCAATTCTAATTACTTGGGAGGCAGAGGCGGGAATATTGCTTGATGCCAGGAGTTAGTCTATATTCCTTTAGTGAAAAAGAATTAACATATTCAAAATGTATTTTCTAATCTTAGAAGACAGAATCTGGAAAAAATTGCAATGACAAAGCTATATAATGAACATGCTGTGCTTTTTGTGCAATTTCTAATCACTTTTATTTAAATGTTTTATAAATATTTTTAAAAGCTTGATGAGTTTGCAAGTGCCTCAAAATATTTAGAAGTTATTTTGGAACACTTCAAATGGTTTCAAAATCATTTTCAAAAAATTTCAACTCATCAGCAAGCTTAGAAAATAAACTAGTTTAATATCTAAAATGTTTTGAAATTGTGTCTTAAGATGTTTAGATTTAGAATGGGGAAAAATTATTTGGAAACAGTTGTGAAAGCCAACTCTTCAAACTGATCATTTTGAAATTTAAAGTTCTTGTTATCTTGGTGAAGAAGGAGAGGGAATGAATCAAACATTTTAAAGCCACTTAGAAAGCAACGTTTTCAAATTTGGGGAGAAGTAAGTTGAAAGTTTGCGAGGATACTTTTTACAGCCTGGTACTTAATAGTAAAACTTGAAACTATGTCTGTCAATAGAAAAACTAGTAAATAGATAAGGTATTTAAAATATAACACAGAACATAATCAGCAAAGAATGTAGGTTGTGAAATAGTAGCAAATCATCATCCCATTTGGTCTTTCCTAGGAATTTGAATGTACGTGTCTATAAAGCATACCCATGTATATGGATGTCTGGAGGGGTGCTGCTCCCTGTGAGAAAACATTGTAAATGGTCCATTTTCAAGGCATAATAAATCTTAAGTACTGACAGCCAGCCTGCAGATGTAACAAACCACAAAGCTCATGCACCTAGAAGGTCACGGTAAGTGAACAAAATGTAGAGGAGGTGTCAGCCTATAAAAGGAGAGAAAGTTTCTTTATTGGGAAATTGGAACTTAAGCGGGGAAGGGGACGGTGTATAACCTTATAAATGGATAATAAAACTTAAGCAATGTCCGGGAAGATTGTAACCCCATAGTACTCAACCAATGAGGAACTGGGGGAGGGACTTGCCTGCTAGGAGATAGATTACCTGCATAACTTCCCCGGGGGTGCCTGCCTACCAGACACCCCATCTCGCAAGACTGCTATTAAAAGTCTTGCTTCTGCTGTTCTTCGTGACTCCAAATCCATTCTTTAAATTTGGGCAGGTTAATGAGATTCCCACACTCCCCAGCTTTTCGTTGTGGTTACCCTAGAGTAAGGCACTGGAAGGGCCTGAGGAACTGGGAACTTTTATTTTAATGTATCCCCATTGCATCATTTTAAGATTCTTTGAAATGTAGTAAGTTACTTTTGGGATTTTTTTTTCTTTAAAAAATAAAACTATGAAACTGTTTCAAATGTTTTAAGCATAAAAGAGTTTGAGATATTAAGATGAGTCAAACCTCTTCCCAGTTTTTCAGGGATTTAAAATATAGCAACATAGCAAGAAACGTTTAAAAAATAATTCCTACAATATAATAAGCTTTTTATCAATAGCACAAAGTTCAGAAGATACATAGATAAAAGAACATCTGAATCTGTTGGGAATCCTTCCCAGAAGATTAATTGGGCCAGTTCTTGAGGGACACATACAGTTGGGTTGAGATATTTCAGACACAGGAGCAGAGCCAAGGAATAAAAACGCTCATCTGGGGGAAAAAAGTTTAGCTTGACTAGGGGACGGGATCCAGGCTCCTTCAAGATTATTACTAGGAAGGCAAAGCTCAAATTGTGAGCTCTGGAATAAAACAAGATGTAAATGAGTAAATATGTCAAGCTAAGGAATCCATTTGGTTTTAACTCCCAAAACCATTTTCCTCCTACTATACCCCAGGTCTTTCCTTTAATAAAATGCTCCTGACAAAGCTTTCTTTCTAAAGGTAAAATGATACTTCTACCTAACTTACCATATTCAGCTTTTAGCCTTTTTCTGCTATACCCATATCTATGAGTGTGTTTGGCCTTCCCAGTGATTTGAAGGAATAGATGACTTGGGTTATTTTTATCTCCATTTTATAGCCAAGGCCATAGAGGCCCAGACACAAGTCATTCTGCAAATTGCTGACTTGGCTGGAAGTTGAGCCTGCATGCCTCCTACCTCCAGACCTGAGCCCCTCTCATTGGATCACATTATGAAATGATAATGGATCCTGAGGGAGCACTGCAGTAAAAATGTGAGGAGATGTTTATTTCCCCCCCATTATTTCTTACAGAAGTTCTTCTTTCTTTCTTTCTCATAATTGAATGAGATAACACTTAATTTGTAGCCAGTTAATCCCCAAAAAGGTCAAACTCCATAGAAACTTATTTTAGGTAGAAATCAATGTTTCCAAAAATAATAAAAGAGAGAAGTTCTAGAAGAAAAAAAGTGTTCTAGAAGAAAAAAATGGGCATCATTATGATTTCATCAGGAGTTAACTCACAATCATTAAATTTAATTTAATTTTAATTTTTTACTTGATATGTAATCATTGTACACATTTATGGTCTACATAGTGATGCTGGGATATGTAGAACATATAGTAATCAGATCAGGATAGTACATCTATCATCTCAAACATTATTTCTTTGTGTTGGAAGAATTCAATATACTTTTTCTAGCCGTTTGAAATTCTATACTATATTATTTTTAACTATAGTCATACTATGGTGCTATAAACACTAGAACTTATTTCTCCTATCTAGTCATAATTTTATACCCTTTAACAAATCTTTATTTCCCATTTCCCCCACTCTTCACAGCCTGTAGTATCCTCTGTTCTACTTTTTACTTCTATGAAATCTACTTTGTTTTAGCTTCCACATATGAGCAGAAATATGCAGTGTTTCAGTTTCTGTTCCTGGCTTATCTCACTTAACGTAATGTCCTCCAGTTCCAACCACGTTGCCACAAATGACAGAGTTTCATTCCTTTTTATGACTGAAGAGTATTTCCTTGTGTATATGTACCTCATTTTCTTTATTCATTCACTGTTGTTGGTTACCTAAGTTGATTCCACATCTTGGCTATTGTGAATAGTGCTGCAATAAACATCAGGGTGAAGATGTCTCTTTGACATACTGATTTCCTTTCCTTTCAGTAAATGCCAGTAGTGGTGGTATTGCTAAATCATATGGTACTTCTATTTGTAGTTTTTGAGGAATGTCCATACTGTTTTCCATAATGGTTGTATTCCCAGTTTCCATTCCCACAAACAGTGTATAAGATTTCTCTTTTCTCTACATTCTTGACAGCATTTGTTATTTCTTATCTTTTTGATAATTGTTATCCTAATTGGAGTGAGATGATACCTCATTCTGGTTTTGATTTGCATTTTACAGTAACTAGTGATATTAAGCATCTGTCATACATTTGTTAGCCATTTGTATGTCTTCCTCTGAGAAATGCCTGTTCAGATCATTTGCCTATTTTTAAATTAGATTATTTGATTTTGGAGATTTTATTTTGGTATGGTTTTTGATATTCAGTTGTTTGAGTTCCTTGTGTATTCTAGACATTAATCTCCTGCAGATGAATGATTAGCAAATATTTTCTCCTATTCTATAGGTTGTCTTTAACTACATTGTTTCTCTTACTGTATAGAAGCTTTTTAGTTTGATATAATCTCATTTGTTTATTTTTGCTTTTGTTGCCTGTGTTTTTAAGGTCTTATTCATAAAAGTTTTACTGGATTAATGTCCCTGCATGTTGTCTTCTGGTAGTTTTATAGTTTCAGGTCCAATATTTAGGTTCTTGATCAATTCTGAGTTGATTTTTTAGTAAAGTGAGAGGTGGGGGTATAATTTAATGCAAAAATATGTAAAATTTAAGAAGACAAAACTTACAGTGTCTGACACCTAGCTAAAAACTAGCAGGTATGCAAAAAACATAAAAATACATTACAAAATAAAGAGATAAACTAATTACTCAAAGCCAACCCAGAACTGAAACAGATGTTAGAATTAGCAAATAAGAACCCTAATAGAGTGGGAGGCCAACGTGGACAGATCATGAGGTCAGGAGATCGAGACCATCCTGGGCAACATGGTGAAACTCTGTCTCTGCTAAAAACATAAAAATTGGCTGGGCGTGGTGGTGCATGCCTGTAGTCCCAGCTACTTGAAAGTCTGAGGCAGGAGAACCACTTGAACCTGGGAGATGGAGGTTGCAGTGAGCCAAGATCATGCCACTGCACTCCAGCCTGGCAACAGAGCAAGACTCCATCTCAAAAGAAAAAAAAAATATATATATATATATATATATATATAGAGAAGAGAGAGAGAAAGAGAGAGAGAGAGAGAGAGTTCTTATAACTTGACTCCATATGTTCATAAAACTACAATTTCTGAGATGAAAATTACACAGGTTGTGATTAATGGCAGTTTAGAATTTAAAAATATATACATTACTGAGCTTGAAGACATAGCAATAGAAATTATCAAAAAACAAGGAATAAAGAGCATAGACATTTTTTAAACTAAATACCAGCAAGTCATGAGACAGCTTTCAGGAAGTTTCTGAAAAGGAGATATATACAGAAACAACAGAAAAAAATACTTGAAAAAATGATTACCAAATTATTTTAAATTTAAATAAAACTACACTTACAGTTTGCTTATTGAAACATTTCCAGTTTCAATAAAATCAATAAACCAAAGCACCAAAAAATTAAAATAAAAAATAACCCACCAAAAATGCATCATAATCAAATCATTCGAAACCAGTGAAAAAGGGGAAAACTTTAAAGCAGTGAGAGAGAAAAAATAACTTGCTACACACAGAGGAACAAAGATAATGAAGACAGCGGATTACCTGTTGGAATCAATGCAATAAAAAAGACAGTGGAACAACAACTTTAAACCACTGAAAGAAACACTGTAAATTTAGTATCCTACACTCAGTGCAAATGTATTTCAAAAAAGAAATGAAATAAAAATATGCCCAGATATACAAAAAATAAAAATAAAATAATTTATCATTGGCCAACAGGGACTATAATAAGTTTTAAAGAAAGTTTTTCAGGCAGAAGAAAAATAATACCAGATATAACTATAAATACATAGTTATAATATAAATACATAAGTAAATAAATACATAAGTAAATAAATATACATATATATATATACCAAATAAAAGTATAATATAAAATATAAATATATGTATACCAAATCACATATGTATCTAGACAAAGAATAAGAGCATCAGAAATGGTAAATACATGGGTAGTTATGTAAGATATTCTTTTATTTAAGTATCCTGAAACATAATAGCTTAAACAAAAGAAATGTGTTAGGTTTATAATATATGCAAAATTAAAATATATGCCAACAATAGCACAAAGATCAGGGCAGAAGAAATGAAAGTATATTTCTATAAGGTTATACTATACTTGAAGTGGAATTGCATTATTTAAAGATAGAATGTAGTAAGTTAAAGATGCATACCATAAACCAAGAAAAAAATATCAAAGGAAACCAAAAAATAGTTACAGATAATAAGCCAGAAAAGGTGATAAAAGGGATTCATTAAAAATATTCAATGAATCCAAAAGTAGGCAGGAAAAAAAAGGAAAAGGAATGGATTAGTCTGTTTTGTGTTGCTATAAAAGAATATTTGCTATTGAGTCATTTATTTTTTTTTTTAAATAGGCTTATATAGCTAGTGATTCTGCAGGCTGAGAAGTTCAAAAGCATGGCCCTGGCCTCTGCTGAGAGCTTTTGTGTTGCATCATACATGGCAAAGAAGGTCAAAGGGGAAGTGGACACCTGCAGAGAGAGAAAAACCTGAGGGGCATCTGGCTTTCTAACAACACTCCCAGAAATTAATCCATTCCCCAGGGAAGTAACACAGCCTCAAAAGAGTGAGAACTCGATCACAGCCATGAGAAGAATACTAAACCATTCATGAGGGATCCACCCCCATAACTGAACATGTCCAATTAGGCCACACCTCCTATAGCCACCACATTAGAGATCAAATTTCGATGTGAGTTTTGGTGGAGACAAACCATACTGAAACAATGGCAAGGGGAAAAAAGACAATATGGGACAATAGGAAACACAACGCAAGATAAAGTTTAAACTTAAGCATAGCAATAATAACATTAAATGTAAATGTTATTTTTAAATTTAAGTTACAATGTAAAGGTAACATTTACATTTAATGTTACCTCCTAATTAAAAAGCAGACATCAGATTGGACAAAAATTCAAGACACAGCCATATGTTACCTACAATAAATACTTGTAATATCAAGACACAAACATGTTAATGTTAAAAGAATGAAAAAGATTTGCCAGGCTAGCATTAATCAAAAGAAACATATGATGGCTCTATTAATATTAGACAGAGAAGGTAAATTTTAGAGAAAAGTATTATAGATAGCAAATGTCATTTCATCATAATAAAGGGTCATTCATCAAGATCATAAGACAATCCTAAATGTTTACGAACCTAGTAACTAAGCTTCAAAAGACATGAAGCAAAAGTTTTTTAAAACTGTGAGAGAAACAATATAATATAATATAATCACACACTTCACCATTTTAAAATAATTGCTAAAACACAGAAAATTAGTACACAGAAAATTAGTAAGGATATAGATTTAAATAACATGATCAACCCATTTTACCTAAATGGGGCTCATATTTACATTTATAAAGCACCCAGTAAGTGAAGTATGAATCAACACCCTCCTTTTGTTGTTTTGGCATCTGAGTATCCAATTATTCCAGCACCACTTGTTTAAGAGACTATACCCTGAATTGCATTTGCACTTTACATCATATATGAAACTTAAACTGTATTTTAGACCTAGATATAAAACTTAAAACTATGAAACTTCTAGAATAAAACAGAAGAGGAAGCCTTTATCACTGAGTTAAACAAAAATTGTATATATACAATTGTATATATACAATCCAAACCACATCTCATGAAAGATCAAAAAGATAAATTAGACTTTACCTAAATAATAAAAAGTCAGCTTTTCAAATAAAAAGAGAATGGCAAGACATTCCACAGACTGATAGAAAATATTTGAAAATTACATATATAATAAAGAATATGTCTACGAAATACATAAAGAATCCTCAAAATTCAGAAATAAAAAAACCCAAAAGCCTGATTTTAAAACTAGGCAAAGATTTTTAAAGTATTTCCAAAGAATATATATGGATGGCAAGTAAGCAAGCAAGGCTATGTACTATCATTGGCTATTAGGGAAACACAAGTTAACATCATGAGATACCACTATACACCTGGTAAGACATGTATCATTTTAAAAATCGACCATACTCAGTGCTGATGAGAACATGAAAGAACTCTTGTGCTGCTGGTCAGATTGTAAAATGGCACAACTACTTTGGAAATCAGTGTGACAGTTATTTTTAAAGTTAAACGTACACTTATTATATGCTCCAACCACTCCGTTCCTAGTATTTATCCAAGATAAATGAAAGCTTATGTTCACACAAAGATTTATATATGGATGTTTATGGTGGCCCGGAGGATCCCATGAATTATAAATTTTCCAGGTGGGGCCACTCTTCCTCTGTCCCCATATTCCTCCTGCAATAGGCAGGCATGATCAGTTGGGAAAAGCAAGAGAGATGGGCCCAAATAGACCAGAGTTCAAAGCTTGCTCCACTACTTTCCATTTGTGTGATCCTGGACAGGTGAGCTGAGGACTCACCTCGAGGGCCAATAAGGTAGTGGGGGAGGGAGATAGGAAGGGAAAGAAACTAACAGGTAATGAAGACATAGTAAGCAACAAATGTGTTATGAATGTTAACTGCTTTAATCCCCAAATGACTCTGTAAGGCAGGCATCCTGTTCCTTGTTATACAGGTAAGAAAATGAACTCAGAAGATGAAGTCACTAGCCTACTATCACAGGGCTCATGAACAGGATGACAGGGAGGAATTTAGTCCTGGCTTCAATGAGTCCAGAGCCTAACTTTGTTCCACTGCTTCTGCTTGAGTAAATGAACTTAATAACAGTAACAATAATATTTATGTTAAATAATAGGAAAAGAAGTAAACATTGAGCACTCACTCTGTGCTAAGGACTTTAACACAGTATCTCATTTAATCCAATTAACATGCTTTTGAGATATATCCTATCATTATCCTGAATTTACAGATAAGGAAACTGAGGCCCTAAAAGTTTAAGTGACTTGCTCAAGGTCACAGAGCTGGCAAGTGGCCAAGGCAGAATTTGAACTCAGGCAGTATGACAAGAGACCCCATTACTTATCACTATACGATACTGGCTCCTCTATAGAGCAACATTTGGGGATGCAAAGTCAGGTTGCCAGTTCACACAGAGGTGCTTCCAGCCTGATCTTGATGAGGTGGCAGCTCTGAGGCCCCTCACAACTGTGAGATCTAAAGTACTTTGCTAAGTGCCTTCCTTAGACAGACCTTTCTCACTCAAACTTCAAGCTCCCACATGTTCTGTGCTGTTACTCTGTCCCTATCATGGGTCAGGGGAGGACACCCGTCCACCAGGCCTCCTGTGCTATATGCCTTGTGGGACTACCCTCTGCCTCCAGGGTCATCTGCATGTGCTTACATCCATCAGTAGTGCCACCACCTAATAGAAGCTCTTCAGGGCCCTGGGGAGTGCCACCTCCTCCATGAGGCCTGCATGCCTCTCTCTTCCATCCCCTCCTCCCTTGCTCCCTTCTCCCTCCCTCATGCTCCACCCCAAACATTTATCTCACATCAGTGAGTCTGGGAAGGCAGAACTAAGCCACTGTCTTTATAACTTTTGACTTAATTATCTTATTTAATGCCCCAACAACCCTCAAGCACTGCATGAGATGCTCCCGGGGGTCTCTTGAGCTCTAATAGTCCACATTTCTACTTCTATTAGAACTTTGACTAGTTGACATCCCATGGGGCAACAGAGAAGTGAGTGATATTGCCTATACCAGGAAACAGACAAAATCTTGTGAAAGCCTTCCCCAGGGCTCGCCAACCTCATTCTCATCCTCATCTTCATCCTCACCGGCACCTTCCTGTTTACTGAAGAAAGGTACACACTCTCCAGCAGATGAATTACTGCATTGTATCTTTTGCACTTTTTGACATCTTCGAAATCGGGATGTGTCTTACAATCAATGAATCACACATCAGGATTTGGTTGTCAGCATCTTGTGTTTCCTAGTTGTTCGTAACATAGTGGTGCATCTTATAATCGACAGCATCCTAAATGCAACGATAGACAATCTGCAAACTCCCACATCCCCATCCCCACGACTGAAAAACACAAATTAGAAAAAAACACCACCTCTGACTGATCGGTGGTCCCAAAGACCATCGTTTTGTAAGTGGTCAGCACATTCGGAATTTTTAAAAATGCTTTTTCCTCCAAGAAGACAGAGGGCACAAGGATTAGAGGCAGATCACAGGCTGTATTTCAGCCCCAGGTGCATTTGTGTAATGCATAACCTCACAACTGTGCATGGCAGCCCTGATATCTCTAACCAACTCTGCCTGGCCCCAGAGACTAAGAATTAAAATGCAGTCAAATATCACTGGATTTCACATAGTTTCTCAGAGCTCAAAATAATTTCAAGCTACCATTTCTTTAAATGGTTTTTATTTTTCTAAAACCCTAAAAGCAGATTTTTTACAGACTAATAATGCCAAACAATTGCCTGCAACTCAAAGGCAAGTGAATAAACATTCATGAATTAAAAAAAAGGAAAATAAAATATTGGGGGTAGGGTTACTCTCTCGACAGCACACAAATGTAGCAAAACATCTATTAATATTATTCCCTGAAGAAGAATGAGTTAGTATAAAACTAGGAAGGACAACAGCCATGCATCTTTCTCTGTCTTCATAAAATACAGGCTTCCTGAAAATTGATGTGATTACTTGTGAAGCCAATGTTTCTCCATTTTTTTCTTTTTCAATAGCTATTTGGGCCTTGATGTGCTTTAAACGTGTAATAAAAATATAATGAAAAACATACATTTATTAAATGTGGCTGCTACAACATATGCTATAAAGCCTGAATCCTATAAAGTTGAGTTTTATGGCATTTCTTAAACCTGTTCCTTCTACTTATAGCTGCCCTACAATATTGGTCACAATTTAATGCTTCTCTCTCCCACCTTCACCTCGAATTACTATGCTTGAACTTGCAGTTCCCATTTCTGCTTCTTCTTTTTTCTTCCATCTTCCATCCCACACTATACCCTAATTTCCCTATTCTTCCCACCCTATGCCCAAATATCCTACCACAAAGAAGTACATACCAGGTGCGACTTGTCAAAAAATCTACACCAAAACCTCACAGTTGGACTTCCCTAGCCAAAAACAACCTTTTATATAAAAATGTTAAGCAGTGGAGTTAGAGCAGGGATCAGCAAATTACAAAGAACCAATCTGACCCTCCTCTGTTTTTATAAATAATATTTTATTGGAACGTAACCATGCTCATTTATTTGAGTGTTGTCTAATGCTGCATTCTTGCTACAAAGGCAGAGTTGAGTAGTTGTAATCAGGACTTTATGACCTGTGGTCAACTTTATTGGATTAAAGGATGCAAAGTATTTCTGGGTATTTCTGTAAGGGTGTTGCCTAAGGAGATTAACATTTGAGTAAGCGGACTGGGAGATGCAGACCCACCCTTAATCTGAGTGGGCACAATCTAATCAGCTGCCAGCTTGGCCAGAATAAAAGCAGGTGGAAGAATGTGAAAGAACTAAATGGGCTCAGTCTTCTAGCCTACATCTTTTTCCCATGCTGGATGCTTCCTGCCCGCAAACATTGGACTCTAAGTTCTTCAGCTTTTGGACTCTTGGACCTTTGACCACAGACTCAACCATACCACTGTTGGCTTCCCTACTTTTGAGGTTTTGGGACTGGCTTTCTTGCTCCTCAGCTTACAGGTGGCCTATTGTGGGACTTCACCTTGTGATCATGTGTGTTAATACTCCTCAATAAACTGACTTTCATATGTGCATCTATCCTATTCCTCCAGTCCCTCTAGAAATCCCTCATACAGCCTACAAGGCCTAAAACATGTATTATCTATCCCTTTCACAATAATTGTGCCCATCCCTGGGTCACAACCAGATCTCCAGAGTTGGCATACCTGGGTTGACAACGAGCTTGGAGACACTGTGGACCACATTCCTCTCCGGCATGGATTTTTCTCTCTGGAACACCCATCCAAGGGTGTCAATTGACTGCAGTTGCTTCCAGTTCTCATGCTTTGGAGAATCTCAGTGCTTTTCCCATCTCATCCTGAGATAGAAATAACAGGGTGGTCTCAGGACAGTCACTAAGCAACAACTAACACAAGGCAGCCATTAAAGCTTCACGTAAGGCCGGCCACGGTGGCTCACACCTATCTATGATCCCAGCACTTTGGGAGGCCAAGGCGGTGGATCACTTGAGGTCAGGAGTTTGTGACCAGCCTGGCCAACATGGTCTGTACTAAAAACACAAAAGTTATCTGGACATGGTGGCTGGTGGCTGTAAGCCCAGTTACTCAGGAGGCTGAGGCAGAAGAATCGCTTGAACCCGGGAGATGGAGGTTGCTGTGAGTCCAGATCACACCACTGCACTCCTGCCTGGGCAACAAAGCATGACTCCGTCTCAAACAAAAAAAAAGACTTACGTAACTGGTGAGGAAGGAACTGTTAAAACCAGTTAACCAGTTGCAGCTGCAGCAGCAAGGGGCTGGTAAGTCCCTGACAAACAGGATGTGGGCAAAAGCTGGTTAAAACAGGCCCAATCCAACATGGCACTAGGTATGGCCCAGCTTTCACCTAGGACCTAATTATATGCTCATTAGCATACTAAATCACACACCCATGGGCACTGTGACAGTTCTGAATACGCCCATGTTTGGTATAACAATGCGTGACACTTCATTTCAGGGAAATCCCTGCCCTTTCTATAGAATTTAATGAATATCACCCTCTAATTAAAAAAACCCCATAATAAAGGAAACTTCATACCCTGTGGGGCACTACTCTCCTGAGTGTGTACTTACGCTTTGCAATAAAAGCTCTTGTATGCTCACTACTCTCTGACTTGTCCTTAAATTCTTGGCAATGGTGCCAAGAGCCTGAACATTGCCTAGGGTTGAGGTCCTACTGCTGTCCAGAGATCTCCCCTCACTGGCTGGCATCAAACCCCCATAAAAGCCATTGTTGAGGCCTCAGGGACAGATATCCTTACAGCAGCTGCAGGCTACCCACCCAACTTATGCCTGCATGTTCCGTGTCCTCACTTGGACGGTTGCCTTCATGATTTGAAGATACTTGACTATCCACTCTAAGGACTGAAAATAACTTTTCTTCCTTGAAAACAACTGCTGTACTTCGGATTTCCTAAGAAGCAGTCCCTGAGACAAGATTGGAATGACTGGAATGTAAGTAGCTTATTTGGGAGTAATCTCAGAAGATATTGGAAGGCGAGGAGGAGGTAAAGCAGAGAACAGAAGAAAACCAGTAGGTGTGTCATTGAGCAAGTCAGAAGGATGGGAAAGCAGAGCTTAATTCGGATGGATCTTTGGAAGTCAGCGTAGATCACGTCTCAAAGGCATCCCAACTAGAGGTGAACAAGAGCCCTCTGGAGGCTCTATCCACCAATTCCAATCCATCATTGTTTGTTGAGGAATGCTCACAAAGGTGTTCATTACCTGGCCCTCCCAGGCCACCAGGCATCTTGCTCCAGCAGTCAAGAGAGAACCCTGAATGAAGATGCAGGGATGGCAATTGGTAGTCAGTCCAGACAGAGTACACTCCTGGCAAAGAGGCCAGGAGATATGGGCACCTAGAGCATCCAATACTACATTGTGTCAAATAAAGTACCTCAAAGGAAAGGGGATAGAATCTGGGTTAGGAGATATTGAGATTTCACATAGAAATGTAAATAGCTTGTCAAAACTGCCATGTCACTGTTAGAATACAATTGCCTCAACCAAAGGCAACGGCAAGTGTTCAAATTTAGAATAAAGAGTATTTATTCTTCTGATAGAATTGCTCTGGGATGTTTAAAATAAGAGCGGCTCTCTACCTTCAAGGTGTTATTAATGTTACTAGGCTGTCAATCGAGCTCTGTTTTCATTTCTTTTGTCCTAGAAGAAAATGTTCTGCTTTCTCTGCACTTAAGACATATTGTTTCTCCTCACTAGTACTACAGAGAAAACTGTCCTTGTAATGCCATATCAAGTTTTTAATACTTTTGTTTTCTTTCATGTAAACACGGTTGACACTTTCAAGTTACTTTTGTCTATATTTTCCAATGCATCAAGTCAGCGACAAAGATATTTTTAACATTAAGTCATTTCGAATTTTTAAATTTGGCTGCCATTGGTTCATGTACTCATTCAATCAACAACCAGTTCTGGAACATTTATTGAGTCACTTGTTAAAGGTAGAATGGAGGTGTTAAATAAGCCATAATTTCTGCCTTTAGGGATCTTAAAGAATAATTGTGTTGCAGAGAGCATTTGCTATTTGGGGTCTGTGCAGCATCTTTCCCGCCTTTTTGGTGATGGTGCCCTCACCTGTCTGAAGAGAGATTTCCCCTCCCCTGCTCAATACGTAGGGTCCCCAATGCAATTCCAGTGCTGAGGTACATAACTCAGACTGGTCTCTCAGTTCACTGAATCCTCTAAGATAGTGATTTATTCAAAGATGACCACACAATCAAGCTTATTCTATCAAAAGGAATTCCAAGGCTTATTTGAGACTTTCAGGAAGTGGTGCTTTTTTCTTCTTTAGTTAAACTTGAACTGAGAACAATTTAAGCTGGAGATGCTGCAGTCATCTTACTCCCATGAGAGGAAAGGCTGGCTGGGAGCATAGCCAGTACAGAAAATGGGGAGCTAAAGGATGAAGAGATGGAAATGGAATCTCAATGACATTGTACTGTGGACCAGACATTCACCTCTGCCTTGACATTTTGGGGACAGGACCCAATAATTTCCTTTTAAAGACCAAGCCAGATAGCACTAGTTTTTCTGGCAAAGAGAAAAAGGCCTAGCCAATTCAAGATGAAATAAGATGTTTTTTACTGATGAGGAATTTTAAGTGTCCATCAATTTCATGATACATATGATGTAGACACTGAGAGATTGTTCTTAGGTTGTAATGACAGAAATATAGATTACAGGACCACAGAGATATTATTATTGATCTTGATCTTGATCTTGACTGGTCAGGCTTCATCTAAAATGTATACCAATTCTGGGTACATCACCGGATAGAAGATACTCAGAAACGAGGGAACAGAATGACGTAGCTTCTGAAAACTATGTCATAAGACAAACTGAAATGCTTGAGGTATATATCTCAGAGATTTTTAAAAAATGGAAGTTATATTTCTATAGTTATTTGCACAATTTTTAAATTATCTTAAGGTTGAAGCGTTTTAAGGATCACAAAATCAATACTGCCTTCCTTTAAGATGTGTTTCAAACCAGCTCTTGGCTTTTTACTTTGGCTAAGGGACTTAATATCTGACAACTTTCTTTGCTGGCCCATGAAAGTAAGCCTAAAACTAGAATTTATCAACGTTGCTTGAAAGTTAATTCTATTACAGGTAATAGTGGAGTATTGGATGTCGTCCATTCATCCAGTGGTGCCTGGCCTCATTAATCACCAGAGGTAACAGTGCAGAAGGAGTTCTCAAGTCAGCACAGCCAGATTCCTTAGCAAACTGATACTTGAAGGAGTAGACACTGTAATGTAATAAAGCTGCCTGATCAATGCAATCACAGCTGGGCTCACAGCTCTTCAATCTTTTGTAAGTAAACAGCATATCAAGCATTAGGACATTTATTTAACAAACATTTTGGAGTGCCTAATGATCATAGAACATTGTGCTGGTAAGCTCAAGAATCAGGTATATAATTCAGCAGGATACAATTTATGCCTTTAAAGAACTTAGCAATGAGTGTAAGTGACATTATATGCCTAAGAGAAGACAAGGGGAGATCACAGAGAGCATCTAAACAACATTAATGTCTCAATTCCTCTTTCATGCTCTAGACAGACATTGCTAATGAACGTGACAATCTTTCCTGTTAAGCCTAGATACAGTCTCAGAATCCTCAAGACAATTCTCCAGGCAGCTTTTATTAACCAACCAGATTTTGTTCCTGAGATGAAGTCTACTTGCCACTCCTGAATTGGAGTGGCAAGGTGAGACTGATTCCCAATGCAGAGATTAGGAAAGTCAGTTGAACTGGCACTAGAAGAGTGGCTAGAATGTCTTCACATAGGGATTTGAGTAACTTTCTCTGCATATGGAAGAAATGACATGAGCCATGTCTGAGGTACCAAAGAAAGAGCAGTGTGGTCTGGCTAAAGTCTATAGCAGCGGAGGTAAGGCTGGAGACAGATGGCCAAAAGCTTGGATGCTACACTAGTATTTGGAAGTTATTTGGAGTGCAAATAGAACCATTCACAATACTACATCATAGAAGTGATTTTAGAAATGTCATTAGCTGGACTCTCTAGGAAAAACAAGAAGAGTTAAAAGTAAATTTAAAAAAGAGAAGTTAGTTATATAGTCAAAACATAGCAGGAAGAGGGTAGGAAGGTATGAACAGTGAAAGTAAACAGTGGGTGAGTCATCCTGGAGAAGAGACAGTATTGATAATGGTCCAGCCCCAGGAGTGGGAGGATGGCAAACGAGCACAGCTGAACATGACTGTGGGGTGTTGAGTATGAGTGAAGAGAGAATGTGGTATCTTTAACTGCATTCAGCCGTTCTCATGCTGCTATAAGGACATACCTGTGACTGGACATACCTGAGACTGACACTTAATTGACTGTGAGTCCATTAAGGAAAGAGGTTTAATTGAGTCACAGTTCTGCATGACTGGGGAGGTCTCAGGAAACGTACAATCATGGTGGAAGGGGAAGCAAACACGTCTTCTTCACAGGGTGGCAGGAGAGAGAAGAATGAGAGCGGATGGTGGGGAAAGCCCCTTAGAAAACCATCAGATCTCATGAGAACTCACTATCAATGAGAACAGCATGAGGGTAACTGCCCCTGTGATTCAGTTACCTCCCACAGGGCCCCTCCCATGACATGTGGGGATTATGGGAACTATAATTCAAGATGAGATTTGGGTGGGAACACAGCCAAACCATATCCTTAACTAAGACCGATAAGTCTGGTTCTGTTTGGAACACACTGAACATGAGGTGTGGGTGGAATACCCTGTCAATGTGTCTAGATAGAATTTAAAAATAAGGGTCTAATATTTTGGGGAAAATAGAAAGTAGAGACATAAACATGAGAGCAACAGCTACAAATAAGTAGGATCTCAGCATGGATGAGAGGGACAATGGCCAAGAGACAACTTGGAAGTAGCCTGAAGGAAGAGAGGCACACAAAGGAGGTGCATTTTTTTTCTAAGATAATAACTCCTATACAAGGTTATAGAAAATTTTGAATCAAATAGGATTTTGTTTCAAAACAAACTCATACAACAACTTCGGTCCTAACTCTTGGTGTAGTCAACTACAGACCACCATCAGAATCACTCAATTCCTAAATCCAGGTTGCTCAGGATGGAAAGAACTTCCTGGGACAAAGCTGTGAAGAGGCTGTTAGAGCTACAAATAGCTCCCAGCTAAATTGGCCTTGCAGGGCCCAGTGGAGAGAAGCATTCACTCATGCACCTCAAATATATCTATGGTACCTTGCTGAGTCAGGTTTTGACTTGATGCTAGGAATACAGAAATGAATGAAACTCAAACCCTTCAAAGCCTTAAGGAGGCTGTAATTTAGCAGAGTTGACGCACATGAAAATGTTAACAAAACCATGGTAGACAAAACAATTTGTCTGTTGAAGGAGAAGGGTAATAAGAAAAGGCTAACCAGGTCTAAGAGATTTTTCTTTGGTTTTCAAGGGCCCTGTACTTGACCTGGGGCCACTAAAATATGGATGGATGGATGGATGGATGGATGGATGGATGGATGGAGGATGAGTAGATGGATGGATGGGTGGAGGATGGATGAATGAAGCATACATTTGTTGAAGATAGTGATGTGGAATAATTGTTTACATATTGGAGTTACTATCTTTACCCTGCTAGCTAAAAAAATACTGGTTGAGTCTCTTTCCTTTCTATACCCTGAAACAAAGATGCTTCAACTCCCACAAGTCTTCTTTCCAATCTCTGATGGATTGGAAGAAAGATTAAAAGGGACAAAAAAAAAAACCCACAAAACAAAATAATCCCCCACGTACCTACTGATTCCTACGTAGTAAAAAACTGAGAGTTAATGAACTATACCACTCCTACCCCTAACCTCTGCTGTATGTGGGTGGTGGGGGGTAGGAGTATGATATCTAGAATGAGGAAGAGAGTTATTTCTAGGTATGAGTTAGTAGCCCCAGAATGTTACTGAACTGATAAGCTAGGAAATGACAGGACCAGCATGTGCTTCCAAGTTCTATACAACGTCCAGGTTGAAATCAGAATCAGCTTGGATTATGCCTCTGTGATTATATGATGAAAACACTAGCTTCCTTTGAACTCTGAATTCAGACCCTATGACTAGTACTCATCAATGAACTGTAAATGGACACGGCACTTGTCCCTTTTAGACTGATGCAAATAAGAGTTGGTGAGCCTTCTCCACACTCTTTCTTCCCACCCTGGTGATCTAGAAATGATCTAGAAATTCTAGATGTCATAATCAAGACGGAAGAGGCTACCAGAGTGGGAAATCTACCTTTGATGACTTATGCCAAGATAATATCAGGGTTTATTTGTTCTTGCAGCATAGCCTAGCATTGTTATAACCAACATTTAACACCACTCTGACCATAAATCACTTGGGTCACAAATTCATTACAGTTATTACAGTAATGCTAAATATTTTAAGGCTTCATACTCATTTTTATACTGCTTCACCTCCCAATTCTTCACCAATCCTTCACCTCCCAATGCTTCATCAATTCTAGCCTCTAAAATATATAAGCACTCATACCCTGTTTTATTATTATACATATATATATCATACTTTTAATAAAAATGCAAGCCAGAAATTCAAAGAAAAGATATTAATATTCATATCTATCTAAATCAATCATTGTTTGTTTTTCTTAAAGACACTATATTGGATGATGATACATTTTAAACATGGTTTTTATACTAACAAAACACTTAGAAAGGCACTAATAGGAGACACAATTGATATTACATCTATGTATGAATAGGAAACTGACATAAGTTTAGTATCTTGTTTTAAGATAGTACACTTATTTCAAAGAACATTTGTAGAGGTGGCTTGGAAGATAGATCATTTTTATTTCCATAGCTTTAGGGGTAAATTGTAACTACCCTCTCATTTTTTCTATTAAAAAAGATACAGAAAAAAAAGGGGAAAAAATTTTTTAAGCCTCTAGCATAAATATTAGGAACAGCCAGGAACACAAAGAAAGAAAAAAAGAAGAAAAAAAAGAAAAAGCTTTTGGCTATTATATTGTTACAATATATCAATACTGTCCCATAAAGTTTTTATGTGACCATCTCAAGATGTGATGAAAAAGAAGTCATAAGTTTAAAATAAAACTCTCCCTGTAGTTCTCTTCTAATCACTCTACATGTGATGCTATGGCAAATATTATCTCTGAATTATGAAGGAAAACAGAAGGTAGACTAAAAAAAAATGACAAAAAACAGAGCAAAAAATATTTTAAACATCATCACTCATTAAACCATTCTCAAGGTATGTAGAAAGATGACAAAATCTCTATCATCTAATGTCAAGTATTGTAAAAGTCACAATCCTTTTTCTCTTTTCTAAAAATTTTTAAATTTTAAAAGTTATTTTTGGAAAAGAAATTTTTTTTAAAAAACTATTTTCGGAAAATAATTTTTTTTTCAAAATTGCATGAAGGTAAAGCCAAGTTCTAGTTATGCGCGTGTGTTATGTAGATGTTAGCAGTACTGCCTGCATTACATACTCATTGGACACCAGTGCAACTCCAAGAAAAGAAGAGTAGTAATTATTTTTCTATTTCCCTCTTGACCCATCCATCCATTCCTGTAATCATGTACCCATTCCTTCATCTAACTCCCCTTCCATGCATTCATTCATTTCATTGGCTAAATGTTCAATTACTATGAAATGCCAGTGCCACCCTCAATGAATTTGGTAAACTATGATGTAAATAATTTTAGAGCAAGGCTGAGGTAGATATGACATAGGAGAGACACCCAAAAAGTGCTAGAAATGGAGAAGAAGTGATCCATCTCACAGTGGATGTCGGAAGACTTCATGAAGCAGAAGTCTGAAGGTAGGTTGAAGACCTAGTGGCTGCTAGTTCAGTGCCTTACAGATGAGGCTGAAGTGGAAAGCAGTATTAATAATAAGCAACCACCTATCTCAAAGCAGGTTTCTTAGCTGCCAATGAGACTGCTAATAATTTCTTCAATCCACTCTTGAAAATCTCAGTCAATAAAAGCAGGAGCAAAAGTTTTACCATTTTCTTTAAAAACAAAAAAATACAATGCAGATTGAGGTGGTGGATTTGTCATTTGCTTTTGTCTTTGTTTTAACTTTGTTAAGCAGAAAGTTCCACAGTGCCTTTCCCAGTGAGGCCTGCAATCAAAATGTCATCAGCTTGCCTCCTCCGATTTTCCAATCTCTCAGGAAAATAGCTGTTTAAAAAAAATAGCAGAACATTTTAACATTATTTCTATGCAGCTGCCCAAAAAGGTGACATTTGGTGAATGTCAGCATTCAGGTATCATTCACATCAGACACTGTGATTTTTTTTTTTAATTTGGGGATTTTACTTTTCTAGTGACAGCTAAGGTTATCCCCCACCTACCCAACACCACCCAAAAAAAAAAAAAAAAACGCACCAAATCCCTACCTTTGGGTATTGAAAAGGGAACTGGGATGTACCTCTGGAGACCACGCATGGGATTGGGATTGCTGTTGTGGAGAGCACTGAGTTACTGTTGAAGCAGCCAGCTTTTGTCTTCTATTTTACATTCATCTTAACTCCCTGGAGACACAGAGCTGGGAATTCTCTTTGCTAGAGTGGCAGGCTCCTCTCCTGTTTTCCCATCAGTTGCACCACTATTTAATCAAGTGAGCTAATCAACTGTGGAGTTCTTAATGGATGTCAGTAACATTTCCTGTGTTATGATTGATGAATCTAACTTTGGACTTAATGCCTTTGTTCAAAATTAGATGACAATAGAATCGAGGTTAGTATCTTTTTTTAAAAAGCTGCATTATGACAGCTAGTAAAAGTTCTCTCAACACAATAGCACCACATTGGTGGTAGTAGAGATTATTTCAGGCAGAGCCTGAACTATTTTAATTCTAATAACTACATAGCTTTTAATATGTATTAATGTTAATCTTCTATTTATGATGACTGATGATAGTATTTTTTCATTAGGGGTCATGCTAAAAGTTTCTTTTCTATATGGAAGTGAAAAAAGAAATGAGTTCTCTCCAGGTATGTTTGTGTGTGTTGAATAAATAATCCTCTATCCATTTCCTCTTATGCCAAAATTCAAAACCATTTATTGAGTCATCTTTCTCCTATCTCTTCTACCTCCCCAATCAATTCCCTCCCTTAAAATAAAAGTTAACAATATGCAGACTACCCATAGAGAAGCCCTTAGGAATTGCCCTCCTGCCTTCCAGGAATGCTGAGTGAAATGAGGGTGGGGTTTGTCCGCAATGTAGTTTCTGAGTATGGGTTTAAATCTAACTATCTCATCCAGAGCCCAGCAAGCACAGGCTCCCTTTACAGTGTCTTCTTTGTTCTTTCTTATTTTCCTTCCTTTTTTGATTAACCAACAATGCTTCTTTATAATAATCTCAAAAGAACATCTTGATAGATTGCAACCATTAAAGGAGTTTTTCCACAGAGAAATGTACTTGAAATGTTCATCAGGTTGAGGGGAGAGGGGACCCTGTGGGAGAGTCCTTAACAGTTATAACAGGAAAAACTAGTAAGACTAAAAATGCCCATTTCAATTAAATGGGGAAAGAGGTTTTTTTAAATTATTAAGTTCTTAAGACAACAAATTATATTATTGTGCCATAAAATTGAGCAAAATACAGAAGGATCTTCTGCATAATAATAAAGAACCATATTAGCTTGATTTTAAAAAAAAATCTTTCATCAGTCCCTAGAAACAGTAATCTCTTGATAATACATAAATCCCAACACTTACGCATTTCTATAAATCCTTTCTCCGTGTGCATTACTTGAATTTTCTATCACTGTGCACTATAACCTATTTAGGAGTAGGTCTTAATTTGTTGGAGGCTCAATGAGAACTGGTTTTATCTTTAAGTATTGTCACCAATTGTCCCTTGTAGAATTCCTGTGGCTCCCTGGGTGGACGTGTTCTTAATGGCAACTCAGTCTGATTGTGTAACTTGTCGGTCACTTTCGGCTATTAAAACCATCTCAGGTTGGTCCTTCAGGCTCATTCATGTTGCTGTCAAAGCATCTATTTTATATTAAATTTCAAGTTGGCTTCTTTTCCTACCCTCCTGAATACAAGCTAAAATAATGACCCCAGACCCTGGAGACAGAGGTGGGTGGCACCTGCAGTTTCTTGGTGAAAGGAGGTGAGGTGAAGAAGAAGGAGAGAAAAGTGGACATCTCCTTTTGTGACCCCACCCCCACCCCATGACTGGGCTGAGCCTTCTCCTTGGCTGACTGCAACCACTCATCTGTTTCTTTGTCTATGGGCTGGAGGAGTTTGAGCTGGGATGCTGGCAGATGCTTCTGATGGGGTTTCACTCCACTCCTTGCCCAACAAGTAAAGCCTCACCTCCAGAATATGAAATTTAAACCTCTTTATAACCTGATTCAAAACTCCCTTTCACCTCAACTCCTTCCTCACTCTACTCCACTCCAGGGACCCTATATTTCAAGATGCCTTTGTCAGTTTGCCAAACATGATGTGCTGTGTCCTGTCTGCAGATTGATCCATTTGCTTTCTTTTGCCCCCGAGTTAGATTGCCTTCTGCTCTTCTCAGCTCTCTAAATTCTCATTTATCCACCCAGAGAGCCTTGAGGTGCTTTGGTCATCTAGGCAGGTTGGGGGCTAGCGATGTTCCTAGTTCATCAAGTTCTCTAGAATTCTGAAACAGAGAAGTCTGGCTACAAGATTTAAATCCAAGTGAAAACTGAAATTATCCAAACCTTTCTATTAGTCATCTACACATCTAGGTGATATTTTCACCCTTACTTTCAGTACTTTCTATAAAGCTGCCATAATTCTTCTATAACTAAAAGACAATTTGAAAATAACAATAAGCCATATAAAAAAGCCATCAGGAAAACATTTACAATGTATTCCACAAGCCCTGTTATTAATTCTCATATAAGCGATGCTATTTTCTTAAAACAAATAAATTATAAAAATCATGCAGCAAAATAAAACTCTGTTCCACTGAATGCTACTTTATTGAGAAATACATACACACTACTTACATACACACTGCCAACATACACACGTACACAATGGAATTTCATCAAGAGAGCTTCAATATGTAGTCTTCTCAGTGAATAATGCAAAGTGATACTTCACACCAAAAACAACAAATGCATTAATTAGATAATGTAAAACATCATATTTTGTGCCAGAGAATAAAGCAGTAGAAAATATTCTATATTTACACATAAAAAACAATGTAATTTTTACGGGAGAGGGGATATTTATAATTGGTTATCTGAAATAGAATTTTCTATTGTGTTATTTATCTCCCCTCTTCTCTTCAAAATAAACAGCATGTATAGGAATAAGCCAAAGTTTAGGAAGAATGTTTGCTTTAACTGTGTAAGACATTTGTTTCCTTTCTGAAGTGACCTTTGTTTGAGGTTTCAGTGTGCTATATTCAGGGGAAGAGATATAAATTGAAACTTGATTTGGGCTTTTGCCTTCTTTAGAAAGTTTCACAAAATTTCCATAATGGTCTCCAGGGTGGTGGCTGGGCTGAAGTCTTGCGAGAGTCAGCACACAGGCTGGGTAATTGTATTACCTGACACCTGATCAGACCTCCATGACCTGGGACCCCAGACCTGAGTAGCAGATCTGGTCATGCAGAACCAGACAAATCTCTGTTCTCTGACTCTTAGATTTTCCCTGCTGTGCTACAGGGAGAATCCAGTACTACTTCCATCAAGGCCAAAAGCATCATAGATTTTTAAATTTAATTTAAAATTCAATTTTGTATTTGAGGCAGCGACTTTAGGGAAACATAATGGCTGGATGGATTTATATGAAGCAAGAGAATGATATAAAATAAACACTGGCTATCATCAGCTTCCAGAAAATTACGTTACAGACATTTAAAAAAAAAAAAAAAAAACCACCATCTGAGGTATGGATGTGATCATATGAACGTTCTCAGGATAAGGTCATAGAGCATGCATTAAAAATCTGTATTAAGACACTGTACGTAGAATTGTTGAGGCTCTCAACTCCAGATAAATGTCAAACAGTCTCTTGATACTGCGATTTTTGTTCACAAATTACTCATGCTGATAAGTGGCTTTATTTAAAACAAACAAACAAAAATCAGATACAAGTCTTTCCTCTGGTGGGAATTTTGATGGTATGGAGCCCACACTGTGTAGTTAGAACTGAAAGTCTGGTAGTCTCTGGTGCTGAGTAGAAGTTCCAGCTCTGACAATAACTAAATGCATTATTTAAGGAAAAATCAGCTTCTGTGGGCCTCAACCCTTCATCTATAATTGGATGAGAATTGAGGGTCTTCAAATCTTTTAAAACTAGTTGAGAAATGCTTTGCTCAAGCGAATTTTATGCAAAATCCCATAATATAAATGGATATTAGATTGGGATACTCTGCTTGAAGGGAGGAGGTGGGGCAGAGGCCCAACCATCTGGGAAAACCCTGGGATCTAAGGGCCACGGTGTGCAACAGCCTGGGATACAGGAGATGAGTAGATGACTTCCCACCACCCTTCCAGCCCAACACTCTAAATCAGGGATCTGCAAGACACAGCCCATGAGCCAAATCCAGCTCACTGCCTGGTTTTGGTTTTATCAGAACACAGCAAGACCCATGTCATTTGTTTAAGTATTGTATATGGCACTTTTGATGTCATAGTACAGAATTGGTAATTGTGACATGGCCTAAAATATCTGCTTTCTCTTCTTTCATAGAAAAATTTGCCAACTGCTGCACTAAATACTTTTAGCTCAGTGCTTGGCACACTGTTGGCATTTCACCAGTGCTTGCAACTTTACCATCACCCCATTGTATACTTTAAAAAGAGCATGATGCCAAGTAACTATTTGGAGCACTTCCCCAGTAGGAAGCCAATCTAAAAACATTACATGGACGAAGAGAATAGAACATGTAAATTAATTTTAAATAATGTAAGTCAGTCATTATTCCTACCATGCAACTGATATACAAAATTATGGTATCACTTCCCTCCAATCAAATTGAGCATGGTCCCAACCTAGAGACCTTCAGAAAAAGAAACTCCATGTAGAAATCTCAAATAACTCATGTTCCAAACTACTCACTACCTCAGTTATTCCAGTCAGGCAAAATGTAGAACCTTTATTTTAAACTCTTAGTTAATTCTAGATTTCTAGATTTAAAAAAGGAAAAAAAAAATAAGAAGAAATGGGTGAGTTGGCTGGGCTCAGTGACTCATGCCTGTAATCCCAGCACTTTGGGAGGCCGAGGCGGGCGGATCACAAGGTCAAGAGATTGAGACCATCCTGGCCAACACGGTGAAACCCCTTCTCTACTAAAAATACAAAAATTAGCTGGGAGTGGTGGTGCATGCCTGTAGTCCCAGCTATTGGGGAGGCTGAGGCAGGAGAATTACTTGAACCTGGGAGGCAGAGGTTGCAGTGAGCTGAGATCGCACCTCTGCACTCCAGCCTGGCACCTGGCAATGGAACGAGACTCTGTCTCAAAAAAAAAGAAGAAAAGAAAAGAAATGGGAGAGTCTACAGAGAGAAAACCAGTGTGATGTGGTTATTTAGTCAATTAAAAACAAATAAAATAATTATTTTGGTTATTTGAAATCAAATCTGTGAAACCAAGATATAAAACCAAAATAAAATACTAGTAATATCAACAGCCTGGGAGATCAAACTTCTTAATAAAACACGTAATATTTATATTTCAACTTGGCACTTACTACTGCATGTGGAAGATTCTTATACATCACTCAAATGTGAAAAGCACAGGCTTTGGCAGCTGGTTAATTACTGGATTGTCATAAATAATTTCATGCCTCACCATCTTGTTTTTAATAAACTGACTTTGTTAGTACTTTTATTTGGTAACTGTAGTCACCTGACAAGTGCCCTATAATACCCGCTGTTTTACAACAGAGTCTACTGAGAGAGGGAAAAAATTCCTCTATGGATAGAGACTTCAAATACCTTACCATCTGCTCCCAAAACATAGAGCTTTAAAACAGTGGGGGAGTAATATTGAACTGCCATTCTGATGTGATATTAGGTTAGTAAGAGGCCTTAAGGAAATATATAACTTTTAAAGAACATATGTAACTACCTTTAAACGTATATGCAGAATTAGCAACAGTATCTTAGATGCATTTTCAGGGAATCCTAGAAGCAGCTCTCTATTCAGGCTGATTAGTAGTTATTTCTGAGATCCTATAATTATCAAGATGACTAATTTAATGAGTGCCATGACCAGTGTTCATATTCCGCATAGCTGGGTACGTGGCAAGGCTTGCCCAGAAAAAGAAAGGGGTGTTTTCACACCCTCCTTACACATAACATGAAGATCAGAATTTTTTTTGCTACTTCTATGTTAGTCATATTTCACGATCCAAAAAGAATGGTATTTTTTTGACCCCTCTGGATTCTCACAGCTCTTCTGTCATCCAGCCTTATCTGTGAGTATTCACTGTGTGTCATGGTGCTGGCTGGTCACCGTGTCAGTGACTCAGCTCTCTGTACCGCCACTCTTCCAGAGTAGGAATCCCTTGAGAGCTGAGACAAAGTCTTGTTTATTAATAAGTCTCTCATCCCTAACATAACATCTGGCTCATTTTAGGTTTTATTTGGGAAGTATTTGTTGAGTTAGCTTACACAAGGCTCTGCTGGTATGAGGAAGCCCATGCAAGCTGAGGGCAATGCTACCAAACTGTGAAATCCTGAAGGACACAAGCCATATTTCTGTTCTGTGTATCACCAATGCCTAGCACATAGTAGCTGCTAAATGAATGTTTGAGGAAAGAAGAAAAGATTTCCACAAGGACGTGAGAAGTTCATTTGACAATATAAAAATCCAACATCAACCAAATACGTTGCAGATCTAAATCAGGCCTCGACAAGCTTTTTCTGTCAAGGGCCAGTTAGAAAGTATTTTAAGCTCATGGGCTATATGGTGTCTGTTGGAATTGCTCACTTTTGTGGTTGCAGTATTGTGACAATTAATACTGAGTGTCAGCTTGATTGGATTGAAGGATATAAAGTATCGATCCTTTGTGTGTGTCTGTGATGGTGTTGCCAAAGGAGATTAACATTTGAGTCAGGGGGCTGGGAAAGGCTGACCCACCCTTAATCTGGGTGGGCACCATCTAACTAGCTACCAGTTCAGCAGAATATAAGCAGGCAGAAAAATGTGAAAAATGAGACTGACCCCGCCTCCCAGCCTACATCTTTCTCCCATGCTGGATGCTTCCTGCCCTCAAACATCAGAATCCAAGTTCTTCAGTTTTGGAACTCAGACTGGCTCTCCTTGCTCCTCAGCCTGCAGGTGGCCTATTGTGGGACCTTGTGATTGTGTGAGTTAATACTTAGTAAACACATAGTGTATATATATATATATATATATAAAATGAAATATATATATATATTAGTGGCATATATATTATATATAACGGAATATATATTTTATATATATATATATATAATATATATATATTAGTTCTGTCCCTCTAGAAACCCTAATACAAGCATGAAATCTTCCATAGATAATAGGTAAGTGAGTGACTGACTGTTTTCCAATAGAACTTTCCAAAATCAAGTCATTGGCTAGACTTTCTCGCCAGCCATGGTTTTCTGATACAAATTTTTAAAAAATGCAAAGACTTTAAGAAGACAATAAAGTTTATATATAATCTTGGCATAAAGAAGAAGTGTTTTAAATAAGATACAAAAAGCAGTTGCCGTTCAGGAAAATAATTTGTAAGTGGACTATATTAGAATTAAGAACATTAGCATACTATGTAGCCATGAAATGAACAAACTGTAGCTACCGATACAATGTGAATAAGCCTAATGTGGTTATAGCATAAGCATGAACAAAAGAGGTAGCACACAAATGCACACACACACACACACACACACAAATGTACACACATTAGGAAAATAAAAAGACAAGCCATAGGATGGAAAAGGAATTTGTCACTTATATAAAAAGCAAAGACCATCTACCCATAATACATATTTTTAAAACTCTATACTATATATCAATAAGGAAAAGACAAAGCCCAAAAGAAAACTAGAAAATGACAAGAGTAAACATATCACCCAAAAGGTATGTCCAAATGACTGATAAATGTGAAAATATGACCAACTTCATTAGCAACCAGAAAAATACAAATAAAAATCACAATGATGTGCCACTGCATACCCAACAGAATGACAAAAGTTAAAGACTAATAATACCAGGTATTAGTGAAAATGTCAACTCACAGAACTCTGCTGTGCTCCTCTAGCAAAGAAAATGGGTGCCACCCTTTTTGAAAACAGTTTCTCACTCTCTATTCATGCTGAACGTACTCTCCTAGGTGACACCTAAGAAAAATGCATGTCCAGGTGCAACAGATACATATTTTTAAATGTGTATACAGCATTATTTTCTGGAAACAATTGGGAGCAACCCATGTTCATCAGCAGTGGAATGAATGAATATTCATACAAAGGAACTTTCTCCAGTAATGACAAGCAAACCACAGCTGCACTCACAATGTGTATAGAGTTCACAAACTTAATATTTACAGGGAAAAAATTTAAATCCCAGACACAAGTGAACACAGGCATTATTATTCAATGTACATAAAGTTCGAAAACAGATAAAATATAGATAATGGTTATCAGAGAAGTTGACCCCATGGTCAGTTAGAGGGAGTGGAGAGAGATCATGACTCAGGCAGGCATGCTTCGGCTCTGTAGTTCTGACCATTTGTTTCTTGATCTGTGACTACATAGGAATTTGCTCAATTAAAATTTATTCAGCTGTATATTTACATGTATGCACTTTTTTGTATTTGGTGATATTTTATAATTTTTTAAAAAAGGCTTTATGTTACCTGAAGCCTGCCATAGGGACCTGCCACTGTGAAATGAGATTAAATAAAAATACCAGTGTTAGAAGAGCTCCTTTTTTTTCATTGATGCCACTGCATTATAAAGGATATGTCAGATCAGTTACCACGAAAGCGGCATAACATGACTTTCAAGGCTAGGTCATAAAAGGCCTCCCAGCTTCTGTATGGCTCCCTTGGCATGCTCTTCCTCAGGATGCTGCCTGTTGGAACACAGCCACCATGCTCTGAGTGGCTCCAGTCATACCAAGGCCAATAGGTCTTCCAGTTTAGAGCATGTCCAGTTTAAACACGAAACGTGTCATAATCCCAACCAGGAACCAGCCACATGAGTGAACAAACCTGCAATAGATCTCCACCCCCAGCCATTGAAGTCTTCCCAGATGCTGCAGAGACAGGCTACCTACCCTCCTACTCCCAACCCATGCCCATGGAAGTTCCCAACCCACAGAAATCACCAGCACAATGAAATGGCTATTGTGTGGGGGCATCAAGTTACAGGTGTCTTTTCACAACAATAGCAATTGGAACGGCCACTATAACTCCATTACTTCTAGTTGCTGTAAGGACTTCATGAAGATAGGCACTTTATTCGCCTTTTCTGGAGGGCATAGGTGAGGCTTGGAGCAATGAGGTGAATTGCCTTGTGTTATACAGTGGAGCCTGGATTTAAACCTGAATACGTCTGTCCTGAAAGCCTGTGCACTGCCTGTGTGCTATAGGCTGAATGTTTGAGTTCTTCCCAAATTCATATGTTGAAACCCTAACTTTCAATGTGATGGTATTAGGAGGTAAGAACTTTGGGAGGTAATTAGGTCATAGAGGTAGAGGCCTTGTGATGGGATTAGTGCCCTTATATGAAGAGACATGGGAGAAAGACGATCTCTCTCTTTACCACATAAGGACAAAGAAAGAAGGCACCCATCTGCAAATCAAGATGAGAGCCCTCTCCAGACACTGATTCTGCTGGTACCTTGGTCTTGGACTTCCAGCCTCCAGAACTGTGAGAAATAAATGTTTGTTGTTTAAGCCACCCTGACTATATTTATTTGTTATAGAAGCCCAAGCTGACTAAGGCAAGAAAATGGTGCTGAGAAGTGAGATGCTGCGTTAATAACAAATACCTGAAAATGTGGAAGTGTCTTTTAAACTGGGTGATGGATAGAGACTGGAAGAATTTGATTTTACAGGTTCACAGATTGAGCACAATTTTGCCTAAGGAGAATTACATCTCAAGTCTCACCCATAACTGACATAGTTGAACTTAGATAAACTTTGGACTTTAGATTTCACAGTTATGCTGGAATGAGTTAAGCGAATCTGGAGCTGTTGGGGCGAGATTAACGTATTTGGGGAATGTATTTGGAAGGTCCAAGAGAAGAATGCTATGAACTGAATATTTGTGCCCCCAGCAAAACTGGTAACTTGCTATAGCAGTCTGAGCTGACTAGGATGTAGGCCACACTGCCTTTCTTTCAGAGAGGGCTTCGTCATCACAACAAAATACCTCAGAAATATGTATAACAACAATAAGAGGGTTTCCTTAATGCTATCTTAGATGTAGAACAGAGCTGGACTACCAGAATGTTCATAAGACTAAGAGGGTTTAAGGCAGACTCTGTCACATAACAGCTCCATGACACAGGCTGTCTACCCAGCCCCATTTCTCATCCATGAACTACTGCCTAAGACAATTATTGCCTAGGACATACCATGGGATAATATCCACTTGGGGCTGCCTTTGAGGGTTTTTATAAGAATAGAAATGAGGGAATAATGGACACTAAAAGTAATAATGATACCATCAGACATGTTGCTTCTTGACCAATTGACTAATTTTAGGAATGTGAAATTCTCACACCCATTTGCACAGCATTCTGTTGGTTTCAAAGGGTTTCCACAACACACCTGGGGGAAAGTGCTCAGTAAATTGTAAGGCACAATGACAGACTGCATTATTATTGACATATAGGGAGACAATAAAAGGCAGGGAGTGTCAATCTGCTATGGTAATGACCCAAAATGGAGGAATAAAGGAAATAAATGAAGGATGGGGCATGACATGGAAATGGAGTTTTCCTTCTCTGTATCATTGGCATCAGATACACAAAATTGTGTCAATTCACCAGAACAGTATCTGGATGTAGCCTTTCAAGCTAGCCACTGAAATTTTCAAGATCTCAGAACTGGCAAAACTATGCAATCTTATAGGAAAAAAATTTCTCCCAACTTTGTTCCTTCAGATAAGAACTCGGCGAAACTATTCCACATCATATGCAGGAGAAAAACAGTGAAAGCCTATCAGCATATTATGATGGCCCATGTGATGTTCTACTTTGTGAGCTGAACCTCTGCAATAGGACACTCAGAAATATCCATCCCCCCACCAAAGAGTAGTTGTGACTTCAGTCAATGGTCTCAATTCAAGGACTTCCTGCTTTTCTAACCTATAGGAGTTTAAAATGTGCTGGGTGACTTTGTCTGATTTTTTTTTCCCCACTGCATCACACACAATGGAACAGAACATGGGGTCAAGAAAAATGTAGAATGGAAAGCATTCTTTTCTCTGGAAATAGATGGGAAGATGGCGGATCATGTTCTGAAGTGATTTTTACTGCTCTCTAAGGAGCAAAATACAATGAAAGACTCAAAAAGTAGGGATAGAGGCCATTTCCTTGCACAGCGTTTGAGCTGATGCATTTTATTCTTGGAATGTGTTCTTGTATTCTGCTCTTTCTGGGCAGGGAAGGTCACTTCAGAACTTGCCCAGCTGTCTTCTGCTTTTAGTGGAAACTGTAACAGTCAGGGGTTGGACTGTCTTTTCTTCAAAGGACAAAGGATTCCTTTGTTAGTTCTAAGTCTTTATGGGGCTCCTACTATGTTCTCACACCACGTTAAGTTTCGTGTCTGACCCAGTGCCATAAATATAGTTGGTGATCAAGAGATGGTGGGTTATTCATTCAAATATTCATTGTGCTAGGCCCTTAGCCCAGTTAATGAAAGAGACAGTCTCTGCCTCACAGAACTTCTGATGTAATGTCAGTGGCACTGGGCACTGAATGCTGTAGCAGGAGAGGCAGAGGGGCCTAGCTATTGGCTACAAATTAGTGCTCCCATTCATAAAGTAGTTGCTGGAAATTAGTTGTCCACTACATTTCTAGCCTCCTTTGCATCTAAGTGAGGTCGTTGCTCACCATCCCCCAAGCCCCAACAAAAAAGGGGGAGGACAAGGCAGAAGTGGTCCATAAGAACCATAACACTTTCTGTGCAATTCTCTATCTTCTCTCTCTTCCCACCTCTGTTGACTGGAGGTCAATGTCTGTGGGAGCCATATAATGAAGGTGGCAAAACCTCTTGTCAGCCTGGGTCCCTGAATGGCTCTGTGGAGCACAGAGTAAGCCTTCATACCCTGTATGGCCACCCTGCCATCAATGATTGGACTGACATTCATAAAATAAATAAGCTTTTATTTTATGAAGCCACTGAAATTGGAAAATTTATCTATTGCCACTGCTACAACATTTGTTCTATTAACTACTCATTTAGCACCTTCCAGCTCATTCATGCATTCATTTGTTTTATTTATTTGACACACAGAGTTCTAGGTACAAGAGACACCAAGGCATGGGGCGTGGAGTGACAGGAAATGAACGAAAAATACACAAGGTAATTCAAACTGAATAATGATATGAAGGAAAAACAAACACTGCTGTGATGGAGAATAATTGAGAAACACCTGTGAGGAGTTGACAATTTGGCCTAAGACCTGAAGGCTATGAAAGAGCTAACCACGTATGTATTTGGGGTTAAAGAACTACAAGCTGAAAGATCCGAAAATGCAAAGGTCTCAAGTAAGAAAATCAGTAGGCATATTCCAGGAACCAGGTAAAGGTGTATATGCCGTGCAAGCTAGAGCAGGACCACAGGAATAAACTGAAACACCGTAGAAGCACCTACAGAATCAGGAGGTGCGGTCACCCTCCTCAGGGCCTTCCCAACACTGCTCCTAGGTCAAACACTGCCCCCTGTAGTCCTAGAGCCTTACTCCCTTCCCAGTGCTCCACGCTGCGGCTGTGCCTGTCCCTGGTGAGAAGTGACGACTAAAAGAATTTCTTTTCAGCAGCTGCAGCAGCAAGCCTAATTCCTGAATGCTGCTTGGAGTCATCTGCTTCAAGCAGCAAAACATTCAACATTTTGAAGTTTTTTTAAACTGGTACAACTTCTGGTGGCTTGAACATCCCTTAAAATTTTGACTTGAGGATTTTAGAAAAGCAACAACACACAAATTGCCAAGTCTTTCTTTACGAAAAAATAAATAAAAGGATAATGGCAATAACATCACTGTGAAGTGTTTTCCCTAGTAGAGAAGGAGGAAAGTGTAATGGTTTCAATGCAGGATCGGGGGACCACATTTGATATGAGCTCTTCTGCCCTTACATGAAATATTGAATTAATTTCTGTTATCAATTGGAATACGTTGCTGTCTTATTCACTGTGAATTACCCTGTCTGAAAATATTTGCTATTTTTTTTTCTCCTAGAGATTCTCCTGTGTCAATAGCCTGTGGAATAAACTGTCTGATTTAGTTACAGAGAAAATGACTGTTTTTATTTGATGGCTATTTTTTTCTAAGGGGCAAAGAAAAACATTCCCACTGCTACCGACTTGTTCCTATGGAAAGAAGGTGCCATTTCACTAAAAATCTATCACATGGCCCAATAAATGAAGTTACTCTGAGTTGGGCTGGGGAAAAGCTCCTGGAAATGAACTAATGAACTAAGTAGGAAGGAGTTATGTGATGCTGAAATGAAAGAGAAGAATTGAGCAGTTCCCTATATTTCCTCAACCCTGAGGGCAAAGGGAGCAGAAGCTTTGACTTTCAAAGGCCTCTACAGGGGAAGAAGGGTTGGGAAGAGTTGAGAGGGAGAGAGGTAAATGGAGTCAGGAAACTGGATTCAGGGGCTAACTCCATTCTCAAGTGAAACTAAGCTGGTAATTATCACTGCAGGTCTCAGTTGCTTTATCAGAAAGATGAATTTGGTTTGGTCTCTGTCAGGCTTAATGGTCTGTGGGAGATGTGTTGAGATGATCAAAAATAAATAAATACCTAAAATAAAATCCCAGTGTGATCATGGGCTGCAATAGAAGGAGATGTCTTGTTTCACCCTGCTTCTCAGATCACAATGGGCCCAACTGCAGTCAGTTATAGCTGTCTTTGTGCACCATTAGCAAACCACTGACAAATAAAAATGCATCCAGGTGCGAGAGATCAGATTGGTGAAGTTGGCCAAAACTATGCCTCATGGGGAACAGTGGGAAAATTTGCAGATATTTAATAAGACTGTGGTTCTCAATTGAGAATGGTTTTGCCCATAGAGGACATTTATCAATGTCTGGAGACATTTTTGGTGGTCACAACTGGGAGTGTGCCCCTAGCACCTAGTGGGTAGAAGACAGGGCAGTCTTCTACATCCTACAATGTAAGCATCCTACAATGCACAGGGCAGTCCTTGCAATAAAGAATGATCCGGCTCAAAATGGCAGTAGAGCTGAAGCTGAGAAGGCAAAGATCTACCTGCTTAACTAAATGCACAAGGCAGTTTGAGAACTATGCAAACATGGAATGAGATATTCCACAGGAATAAGTCTTGTGTTGCTGGACATTTCCAGTCAGAAATTATACAATGAGTTGCTGGGGATACTATAGAGAATCCTCAAACCTTGAACTATAAGTGATTCTTGAACATGTACAGGAAACCCCAAGGAGAGGTTCATGAATCTTTATCCAGTTCAGAGTGAAGAAACATCAGAAGCCATATGATTCATATGCAATTCTGTCATCCTCTGGGAGCAGAATCAATATTAAAACTTATGGTTATGTAATCTTGCATAGCAACTGAGAAAATACATCTTTAATCCTTCTCTTTTGGCAGATACGATAACTTAACTTCCTGATAACCAAGTCCACGTTCTCCTATGTGCTCCAGCTACACAAAAAAGAGGAAGCATCTAGAAGACTCTATTATCAATGACCAAGCAAAGCAGTAATGATGCTGCTTGGGCAATGGATTATATTTCATTGCTAGAAATTACTTTTCCTGAAAATAATCTGGCAATAAAACCTCTCTGACCTTTATCCTTCTGTCAGGACATCCCATAGAAACCAGTAGAGGTTAGACCCTCATCTCCCCAGGCATAAACTTCATGACTTGTGAGCTAGGGATGATGACCCATAAATATGAGCAGTCTACTGCAAGTACTATTAAGATCATTTATCAGTCAGGGTCCCAACAGGAAACAGATGCAACACCCAAAATCAATTCAAGGAGGGTTTTTTTCACAAAGAGATTCATTCCAAACTTCAAGGGATATTGCAGGAACCTGGACTAACAATAGTGGAGCTGTCTGGATACCTAGGCACAAATGGACAAAGGAAAGAGTAGGTCCCAGAACACAGAGGAGAGAGTGTTGTATAGAGAGCTACCTTGGGAGGACCGGGGCTCTTGTCACAGGTAGCCACACAGGGAAGGAAGGAACCAAAGGAACGAGCACACTGACCTCTCTCTCCTCCCTTCCCTAACCCCATCTTCTGCTGGGGCTCCCCACTGGGCGAACCCAACCAGAAGCCACCGGCATGGGAGCCCCTTGACATACTTCTCTTAGGTCACCCCCCAGGTCCAGGAGAAGAGAGAAGATGAGAGGCATGTGATATAATGGAGCTATAAAACACATGAAAAATGTGTAGCCTCACTGGGATTGTAGAGTTGAGGGAGAGGGGATTTTTAAGGTAGTATTTTTCACAATAAATTGGGAAGAAGTATTTTTAAAGGTGAATTTGATGAAACGAACATACTACAGCTGATTGAGACAAAGATGTTCAGTGTTTCTAGAAGGCCATTTGGAATGAGTAGCAAGAAGTGTTCAAATATCCTTGTCTTTGACTCAGTATTTCCACTGATGAATCTACAGATATTTCTATACTAGAATATTCATTGTAGCATTATTTATGATAGTGAAAAATTAGAACATTAAATGACTAACAATAGGACTTTAGTTTTAAAAATTACAGTATGTTCATATGGATAGAAAACCCCACAATCATGAAAAATCGTATTGTTGAAGAATAAGGATATAATAAAATGTTCAAGATATAAAATGTGTGGCAAACTTTCAGCTGTCAACTATATACTGTGAAACCCAATGCCAGCAGACTGTGCATGTGTACCTGGAAATACATCTGAATTAAGTCAGCAGTGAAGTACACCAAAATATTAGTGGTGACTACTTCTGGGTAGCAGGATTGTAGGTGATTCTTAACTCTGTTAACTAAGGGAGCAGGGAAGGGAGGAAAGGAAAATAAACATCAGGCATTAATATGCCTCAAATCAATAGGGAAATCAAGGTTTTAAATTTCATATGAAAATTGTGTGCCATTTTCTAAAGCCCTTAAGTCATATCAGAGAATCCCTAACAGAGAAGGGAATGGAAGATGCTACCATAGCCCTCTTCTCTGGATGGGAAACATGAGATTCTAAAAACTAACAAAAAATACAAGTCAAGGATCTATTATTTCTTAATGTGGTGATTTAAAGTCAAGCTTTACTTTAAAAAATAAACCCCAAAGTGAATGTGTCTTTTTAAATGCATGCCTCCTCATTCTCATTTAGTGATACCATTTACTGTCAGCTGGTCTCAAAGACTGCACCAACAGTTTCCATGAGTGAACACTCTTGAGACTCAGGCCATAAAAGGAATCTTCTAATAGCCCTTTACAGTTTACCAAACTCTTTCACATATATCATTTCCTATAGATTATCCCACATTCATAATGGAAAGAGCTATGCAAGTCCCTGGCATAACTGGTGGCCTGTCGTAGGTCATTACTGAGCTCCACAGCAACCTGGAAGGCCAATGTCGTGGCTCTAATTTTGTAGATGAGGAAAGTGAGGCTCGGAGTGGTCAAGATTCTTATGGAAGGGGACACAGTAGATGATGACTTGAACCCAAGTATCCTGAGGCATTTCCCTTCTACCAGTTTCTCCCGGGGTAGCTGAGTATGCTTCAGCCAAACATAGCCTCCCTCCCTGATGTGGCTTGGATGTTTGTTGCCTCCAAATCTCATGGTGAAATGTGATCCCCAATGTTGGAGGTGGGGCTCAGAGGGAGATGTTTGGGTCATGGGTGTGGATCCCTCATGAATGGCTTGGTGCCCTAGCTGTGGTCATGAGTTACAGTGAGTTCTGATTGTTTAAAGGAGTATGAGATTGCCCCCACTTGCCTCCCCTTTGCCTTTCACCATGAGTGGAAGTTTTGTAGAGCCCTGACCAGAATCAGATGCTGGCACCATGATTCCTGTATAGCCTGCAGAAACTATGAGCCAAATAAATCCCTTTTCTTTACAAATTACCCAGTTTCAGGTGTTCCTTTACAGCGATGCAAAAGGACTAACATACTTCTAGAGGGCTATACAAGTATGAACCTTAAACTGGGTGTGCTTTTTGGTTCTGCATCTTGTAATCCACAAGGAAAAGTATTAAATAATGATGATTTCAAGAAAAAAATGACTGCTTCTTGAAATTGCACAAAGCAGGCACTAAGTAAATGCTTACTGGTAGAATTTCTTTCTCTTTTTAAATAAAATAACTTGGAATCACCAAAAAATTCTTTCTTTGACTTCTGTCTTCAAAGTAGTTCAACAAAACTGCATCTATTTTTGTAATAACTTTGTTGGTGATCACAACTGTAATAAATACACAAAGCAGAAAACTTGACAAAATAGGAAAACAAAAGAAAATAAAAATTATTCATAAATTTAATATTTGCCCTTCCCATCCTGTGCCCTCAAGGTGGCCGCTGAACATTTTTGTCCAGACCCTCCCATTTTTCTCCCAAGATACAGTCACTCTTGACCAAGTCTTAATCTTCTTTAGTTAATTGTATGAATGAAAAACAAAATACTCCTTAACCCTACAAGCAAACTTTACCTGTGTCCTCTTCTCTCCTCTGTTGTTAGAATACGAACTAAAATTTAAAAAATAAATGCTACCAACCCATCAAACTTTTCTTTTTATTTCTTTCTTTCTTTCTTTCTTTCTTTTTTTAAATAGACAGAGTCACACTCTGTCACCTAGGCTGCAGTGCAGTGCAGTAGCTCACTGCAGCCTTGAATTCCTGGGCTCAAGGGATCCTTCCACCTCAGCTTCCCAATTAGCTGGAACTAAAGGCACAGTCTACCACATCTAGCTTCAACAAAACTATTGACCAGCCTTCCCTGCCCCAAGCATCATCAAGTTAACTCTTTCTTTCCAATGAATGAGTAAATGAATAAATGTAAAAGTCTAGGCAAAAACAAAAATAAATAAATGGAACCTAATTAAACTGAAAAGCTTCTGCACAGCAAAAGAAATAATCAGCAGAGTAGAAAGCCAACCCACAGAACGGGAGAAAATATTTGCAAACTACACATCCCACAAAAGACTAGTATACAGAATCCATAAACTCAAACAAATCACTAAGATAAAAAATAATAATAATAATCTCACTTAAGAGTGGGCAGAAGATATGAGTAGACATTTCTCAAAAGAAGATATATGTATGGCCAACAAATATATGAAAAAATGTTCAACATCACTAACCATCTGGGAAATGCAAATTAAGACCACAATGAGATACCACCTTATGCCTGGAAGAACAGCCATTATTAAAGAATCAAAAAGACAATAGTTGTTGGCATGGATTGGGAAAAAGGAAATGCTTATACACAGCTGGTGAGAATGTAAATTCTACTATTCAATACAGCAATCCCACTACTGGGTATCTACCCAAAAGAAAACAAGTCATCATACGAAAAAGACACTTGCATGTGTGTGTTTACGGTAGCAAAATTCACAATTGCAAAAACATGGAAACAATCTAAGTGCCCATTGACTAATGAGTAAATAAGGAAAATGTGGTAAATATACACCAGGGAACACTACTCAGCCATTAAAAGGGACAAAATAATGTATTTTGCAGCAACTTGGATGGAGCTGGATGTCATAATTCTAAGTGGGGTAACTAGGAGTGGGTGGAAAACAAAAAATTATATGTTCTCACTTATAAGTGGGAGCTAAGCTATGAGGACATAAATGCATAAGAATGATATAGTGCACTTTAAAGTCTCAGAAAGTGAAGACTGGGATTAAAAAATGACACATTAGGTACCATGTACACTACTCGGGTGATGAGTATACTAAGATCTCAGAATTCACCACTATATAATTCATCCACATAACAAAAACCCACCTGTATTCCAAAAGCTATTGAAATTTTTTTTAAGTCTGGATTAATAAATGTATGCAGAGTAAATGTTTCCTGGCCTGGAGCAAAGAGTACGAGGCCCTCTGCAAAGCTGCTTTCTGGCTCATAATAAACCAGAAAGATGCAACACAACACAGTATTGCCCAGAGGTACCCTCTATCTTGCCACACGAGCAGCGGAACTGCTGTTTACAACTCAGTCTCATGAACACAATTCACTCCTTATGGTACTTTCCTTTTCCTTTTCCTGATGGAAAAGTTCAGTTACCACATAAGACATTTCAGTCAATGATGATCACATATGCTACCGTGGTTCCATGGGATTTTAATGGAGCTGAAATATTCCTAACACCTAGTGGCATTTCGATGATCTTGACTCTGAGTAGACCTAGGGTAATGCGTGTGTTTCTGTGCCCATCAGCCAATGAATGGATAAAGAAAATATGGTATATATACCATAGAACACTACTCAGCCATAAACAATAATGAAATAATGTCTTTTGCAACAACTTGGATGGAGCTGAATGCCATTATTCTAAATGAAGTAAATCAGGAATCAAAAATCAAATATTATTTGTTCTTACTTACAAGTGGAGCTAAGCTATGGGTACACAGCAAAGGCATACAGAGTGGCATAATAACACTGGAGACTCAGAAGTGGGCAGAGTGAGAAGGGGGTGAGGGATGAAAAACTACCTATAGGGTACAACGCACAGTACTTGGGTGATGGGTGCACTACAGTTCTAGACTTCACCACTACACAATTCATCCATGTAACCAAAAACCTCTTGGACCCCTAAAGCTACTGAAATAAAACAGTTTTTAAGAAAGACTATGTGGAAAGAAAAAAAAGTTTAAATCAACATCTCAAAAATAAACAGGCAAAGGAGATGAACAGAAAACTCACAAAACATGAAAAACAATTGGCAAGCTCAGTAGTAATAAAATAAATGGAACTTAATAAAGTGTTAACATTTTTATTTAGTAAACTCACTTTTAGAAATAAGAATATTTAAAATAGTGCAGTGAGACAGGCATTTGCATGCCCCACTGTGAATCAGAAAATTGGAAGCCTGATTTTATAAAGTAATCTAGCTTATTAAGTAAGAAGAAATAAGTAAAAAGAAATACATAAATTACTATGTTCACTTCTTTTTCCCATTATTCAACTTGTAACAATTCTAAGATAATAACCTAAACTGCAGCAAAGCCTTTCTGTATAACAAATGCATTGGCGTTATAAACTAAATATCTGTCAATAAAGAAATGTGGAAATAAATTAGTTCACTCCTGTAATAAAACATGTAGCTCTTAAACTTTATTCATACTTTTTAAATTTTAAAATTTATAAATATATATATTTTTTAATGAAAATAGAAAAAGCTTATAGAAAAAGGAAATATTTTGTATGACCGTACAATGTGTTTGTGTTTTAAGCTATGTGTTATTACAAAAGTCAAAAAGTTTAAAATTTTAAAAGCTTATGAAGTTAAAAAGTTACAGCAAATGAAAAAAAAAGTTACAGCAAATGAAAAAAAAAGTTACAGCAAATGAAGGCTAAATTATTATCGAAGAAAGAAAGATTTTTCAAATAAATGTACTGTAGCCTAAGTGTGCAGTGTTTATCAAGCCTACAGTTGCACACATTAATATCCTAGGCCCTTCCATTCACTCACCACTCACAACTCACCCAGAGCAAATTCCAGTCCTGTAAACTCCACTGGTAACTGCCCTATACAGGTGCAATATTTTTAATCTTTTATATTGTATTTTTACTGTGCCTTTTCTATGTTTAGATACACAAATAAATACTCAGCATTATGTTCCAATTACCTATAGTGTTCAGGACAGTAATGTGCTGTACAGGTTTGTAGGCTGGGAGCAATAGGCTACACCCATGCAGCCTAAGTGTGTAATAGGCTATACCACCTAAATTTATGTGAGTGTGCTCTATGATGTTTGCACAACAACGAAATCACCTCAGAACATATTCATGTCGTTAAGAGACATGTGACTATATTTGGGTTCTAAGTGTTCATATTGAATGAGGCAGCAGGGAAGAGAAAACAATATCTGGGAATGAGGCTTAATTGTCATGAGCTCACTGAAGATGCTCTGCCTTTGGAACTGCAAGTGTCCTTGAGTCCTCTAAGCTGGTCAGGGCTGTCTCTGTTATATCTTGCTGCCTCCTGGAGGCAAGGAGCAGGTTGTCTACAGAGTTATCATCACTCTTATGGCCATTTCACCAGCCATTCTTCTCTCATTCATAAATATCTAAGTATTAAGAATCCCCATCACACACGTTTACCTATATAACAAACCTGCACATATACCCCTGAACTAAAAAGTTAAAAAGAAAGAACACAGAGTCCTGGTGTCATTTTGATCATAATCTTATCCAAGAATAAATGGTAGAGAGACTGGGCAGACATAATCCTTCTTTAGCAAGTTCAGCATTACTTTAAGACACAGACAAATGTGTGTGTCTTGACAACTATCTAGAAAGTTCAGCCAATGGGTAAAATTGCAAAATATGTTAAACAGCCAAAGGTGGCTGAAATTGAATTCCTGCAGGCCATGAGTTTGCATCTGCAGTCAGCAACCTGCAAGGTTGGTTATCATTAAACATTTAGTATTCATTCATTCAGGAAATATATATTAAGTGCCTACCATGCTAAGCCCTATGCAATGAAGTGGTGGTACAGCAGGGAAAAAGATAAACATAATCTTTATACTTGTGGAGCTTACAGCCCAGTGGGGAAAATAAAGAAATAATAAGGATTTTCAGATAGAAAATTCTGCGACAGACGCCAGATGGTCAGAGAAGGCTGTGTGGTAGATGCTGCCATGCTGCCCAGATCCTCTTCAAGAAGTATTTGTGCCCTAGCCCCTGGGAGTACTGTCAACACTTGGCCTTCAGTTATCGGTCCTTCTATGGATTGCCTTGAGGAGAGTCACCTCCCCAAGGTCACATCCTTTTTGGCAGGAGGGGGTCCGCATTTAAGACTGATCAATAAAAGAGTACGAGGGCCTGGCCATAGCAGCCAGTTGGCAGCAACTCGGAAAGACCATTCCAGCTCCAGGGCTCTCTGTAGGGCCAATGCTGCGACAGGCTGCATTGTTCCACTTCTCCCTCTGCCCACTCCTGCTCCATTCCCCTTCCTTCCACAGAGGTTAAGTTCAACAACCCTCCACAATGTGAAACTCTGCCTCAGGATCCTTTCTCTGGGAAATGCAAGACAAGTGGATACTTGGAGGCTGAGAAGGAGCCAGCCATGCCAAGAGGCAAATGCAGCCATACAGATGGAGGAACATCAAATTCACATCACTGAGGCATGAACAAGTTGGCATCTTTAAGGACCAGAGAGGCAGCTGATGCAGTATCAACATAAGAAACAAATCAAAACATTTGGAGATGGTATTAGAGAAGCAGGCAGGAGCCAGACCAGGAAGGTCTGTGCAGATCACAACAAAATCATGGATTTTATCCCAGTGCTAGGCAAAGGAAGGGTTGTAAGCCTGGGAGTTACAAGATTGAATGTGCAATTTTAAGAGATGACTCCAGTGTCTCCCTTTGCTAGAGTTGGAAGCACAGGGGCATAAATCCCTATTTCAGCTTTCCCAAATACATGAATTTGGACAGAGAGTAATTCTTTTATGATTTGTTCAAAAGATAACTTCACAGGTCAAGAAGATGAAAAATCCCTTGTATCTAGTAAGCACCTACTATGTGCTGGGCCTAACGATACTTTTAGTGCAAAGTAGCTTCATGTAGCAGAGACAGCAATGAGGGCAAAGAGGAAGCAAGAAACTGGTCCAAATTTACACAGATTGTTATTAGGGTGGTGCAAAAGTTACTTTTCATGGCAAAAACCATGATTACTTTTGCACCAATCTAATAAAACCAAGTCTTTACTGGGGTGTGAATCTGAGTCTCTTTATTCCACAAATTACTTCTTTTTACGTATTATTGTATCATAATTATGTATTACATGTTTTTACTGTATATAATTACAGTATTTATATATAGTGTATATATATATATATTACAAGATACTATATCTATTGTAACGCCAATGACAATCACGGCATTTAAATGGACAATTACTACCATTTTACATAATCCCTCATCCTATTAAACAGCTGCACTTGCCCCCAATATAATAATCAGTCTATGCAGGAAAAGGAGGAACTCAAATGTAGCTGACGGTATCCGAGTTCCGCTCTGTGTTCTGAAGAATCCCTGGCAATGCCCATCAGTGCTCCCTTGGCCCCCCTGCCCCAAGATACCCCCCTCTTGGCTGTTTCATGAGAAGGGCCTCTCTTGTAGGTCATTGACTGCAGGCACAGATCTATGGTGTATGATAGCCTAATTACCAGCCAACTTTGGTTGTTTAAAGGTATTCTGCAATTGTATCCATTGAAATTCAATGTAAGTGGCTGAACTTTCAAGCATCTCCTTCTGCTTTCCCTTAACTGGGAACAAGATAGCAAGGCAAATGCCTGTGATTGAGGAGCTTTTGTAGTGTGGTGATGTGAAGGTCAGAAGAAGGAAACTTGTTCCCTCTCATCTCCTTCCAAGCCTTGCACAATGAAGATTTCTAATACTAACAATGCAAAAGGTCAAAGCCAAGATGAATGTCTCCTCTTCTTAAACACTTTTGGAAGAAACCAAGCTCACTGATGCATTATATCATTTCAAGGACTGAGATTCTTTCCACAACATGAAAAGGCAAAATAGAACTCTGGCCCCACCTCTTCTCACAATGAAACTCAGTAACCCAGTAATTTTGTGGGGTTTATTTCTAGATAGTATTTACTCATCCTGTGTTCCAGTTCTGTTGCCTTGAACAGAACTGCACCTAAAATCCTGAGTAGGCTATCTAGGAAACAGAAGAAAGACCTTGCAGCCATTACAATGTTTCCAATTGTTTTGAAGTCACTATTAATTATGTCCAAAAAAAAAAAACCTTGAGGCAGTTTACATTAGAATGTACACAGAAATGACAAATTTGCAAAATCCTTAAATTGAAGTAAAAAGGCAAGAACCGAGAAATAACCATATTCAACTGGCTGTTATTTTTTAAATGTATTTTCATAAATTCATGGATAATTCCCTAATTTTCCCAGCACAGCAGGCTCTCTGGCCTAGATGGGCATTTCCGCCTGGGCTGAGCTGCTCTTGTAGGAATATGTATTTTATTTAATAAACTTTTAAAGAGTAATAAAAGTTTATTACATGAACTTTTTTTTTGTCTTTACATAAACTTTAATATACATATAGAAGAGCGTAATTGATGGAGTACAGTTTGATGAAATTTCACAAAGTGAATATTCTCAGGTGTCAGTAGCCAGATCAAGAATTTGAGTACTGTCAAGGACCCAGCAGCCCCCTCAGGCCCTTCAGTCTCTATCCTCCCCAACCTCTTCTCCAAGATAATCAACATCCTAACTGCTATCACCATAGGTTACTTTTACCTGGCTTGGGACTTTATATAAACAGGATCTTGCAGCATGTGCTCTTTTGCACTTGATTTCTTTTGCTCAACACAATGTTTGTGAGACTCACATTGTGGCAGGCAGTAGTGGTTCATTTTTATTACTATATCATGCTCTCTTGCATGAATATGTAATGCCCACTGTCCTGTAGATGCACATTTTGTTTTTTCTAGTCCCCAGCTACCATGCATAGTATGGCTGCAGACATACTTGTACATCATTTGGCACACGACTGTACACACTTCTGTTGGAACCAAGCTTGATGGTTCATACAGTGTGTGTGTAGTCAGCCTCAGTAAATACTGCCAGTTTTCTGACGTGATTGCACTAATTATACTCCCACTGACAGAGTATGACATTTCTTGTTTATCTAAACAAATTTTCAAGGTTTGGATGGTTTTGACTTTTTACCAAGTAATGCATGTTCATAGTTGGAAAAAAAAAATCTCACCCAAACAATCTCATAAGGCTTATTACACAAAGGAGCAGCACTCTGCTCTGAAGTCCTGCTCTGCAGAGCCAAGAATTTTCAGTTCTTTTAGCTCCTTCTTCCAGTATGTATCTTTTTGCTTCTATACGTTTATTTTTTACTTTTTACTTGATTTTTAAGAATTATCTATTAACTTCCTTCTATAGAAAAATAAAATTTTTGCACTGTTACAGCCTATATCTTTACCCTTTCCACCTACGTTTCACTTCTACGTTATTCATAATACAGCTTTATCATAATGTTGGTTATATCAAGAGTTACTGTTTAAACTGCTATTATTCACAGATGAAACCAATAAAATACTGTGACTACATTTCCTTTCTTATACAAAAGTTTGTTTTTCCTAAAGTTAATGATTGCCTTTATTTTTCATCTACCTATTTTTCTAAGTATCACTGGTTTTTCTGACTCTGATGGAACACCTCTTAAAAATGTTCAACTCCTTAAGAAATCTGTTAATGCTGCATTTGTTCTTTGAAGCTCTTTTCTTTCTTTTTTTTCTTTTTTCTTTCAGCTAAAGTTCTCTTTCTTCCTATTCACTGAGCCTCTGGAACAGTTGTTATTTTAGGAAATCCCTCCCATCATTATCCTAAGAATTCTTTCGTGTATTTTTCTTTTCAAGGATGAATCCCCTGTCTCCAGGACCTCAATCTCTCTTTCTTGATGGTTTCCCTTGCTGGCTGGGTCAAATCATCCTATTCCTTCCTGGATGTAAGTATTTTGAGATGCCTACATTCTACATCTGCATCCTAACTTCACATTTGATTTGACACTTTGGAGGTAGATTGATGTCTAGGTTAGAAACAATTGCCTCAGCTTGGAAGACATTGCTTCATTGACTTCCTGCTTTGAAACTTGCTGCTAAGAAGTTGAATCTCATTGTGATTTCTAATCCTTTCCTACGTAAATTTGTTTGCTCTTCTCTGGAAATGTACAGCATGTTCTCCGGTGCCCTGAAATTCCACAGCGATGTGCCTTGGTGCAGGCTACACACGCACCATATACATACAAAATGTTTTCAATCTCGAGATTCGAGTTCATCAGTTCTCAGTTATCTGTATACATGATTTTTAAAATTCCTCCTTTTTTGTGTCTCCCTTGCTTGGATGTTGGACTCATTGGACTGATTATCTGATTTTCTTATCATTTTCTCCTGTTTTCTGTGTCTTGTTCTTTTGTTCTATTTCTAGGAGATTCCTCAACATCAAATTTCAAACTTCTGCTTATTTATTTGACTATCCGCTATCATACTTTTAATTTCCAAGGGCTGTTTGTTCTCCAGCTCTTTTTAAAAATAACATGTTATTTAGAATCATCGATGAAATGTCTTCCCGTTCTTTTGAAAATATTATAGTGTTTTTAGTTAAGTTACCCTCTGCTCACTTCACTGTCACTATATTCATCAATTTCCATTTTTTCTGGTATTTCCTTTGGTCTTTCTCATTTGAGAATAGACACTTTCCTCAAAAGTCTGGTGATCCTGACATTTCCATTAATATTTAGGAAAGGCAATAAAAAGCTGATTTGCAGATCTGTGAGTGGGCGTGGCTCTACTGGATGGTGATAAGATAGATATTTATCAGATTCATTGGAGTATTTTTCCTTGTGCAGAAGTTGATTTTTCCTAAGAAAAATCTCTTTATCTCTGCCTGCAAAGCCTATGTTCTAAGAATTGAGAAGGGGAAGAGGATTAAGAAGGCTCTTCCTTTATTTTATTTTAATATCTGAAGCCTGCTCTCCTCTATTCCTGATGTCTCCATTTGGTTCCCCTCTGGATGAGTTTCTCCAGAGACAAATTTCCTTTCTACTGATGCTGTAGTGGGGCGGGAGGTAGTCCATTATCTGGTTGTATGGGAAAGAACATCTGGGAATAAAACTATCTTTCATACATGCAGTAACAATAGGGTTGTTTTGAGGCTTTTTGTGTGGTTGTTTGCTTGTTTTGGATTGCAAGCAATAGAAATGAACTCTGGGAAAAGTTCATTGAATTTTGGGGAGGGTTTAAAAACTAGGCTCCAGGTTAAGCTTCTAGAGCTATGCCCAAAACTAATCTCACCAAAAAAGCCTGGTGAAGAAAACTTCACACAGACTCTGCTGCCTTACTGAGCACTGAAGTAGGTTATCGCTGTGCCCACCAGCACCAACAGCAATGACAGTTCTGTATGAGAAGTGTAACCTTAGAGGCATTTGCCAATTGCTTCCACTAAATTACTGAGCTCTCTCCTTCAAAAATAGAAACACACATAGATCTTCTTTCCTCGACTCACTCCTGAATTAAAATTATGTGCGTGTGTGGTTGGCACAGCCAGGTTGCTTGACTATAGACTAACTATAGGGGAAGCTGGGAATTAGAGTTTGGATTAAGGAAGCAATACTCATAAATTGAGATAAATCTAAATACAGAAAAGCTACTCAAAAATGGACAACCATAATATGAGACCTATCCACTACTGAGCTGATTCTTCATATCTGTCTTTAGAGGTATCTCTGGGCTCCAATTTTCTTTTCTCCCTAGAATTCTGTGGCAAAAGTTGGCTTGTTTCTAACTGGGATTCCCCTCTCCAGGCACTTTGCCCCAGCTTTCTTGCTCTGCCAGTACAGTTAACATTCATCTATCTGCTTTCCGTCTTCCAAACATTTGTTGAGATATTTAATTTGCTATTGTTTCCTCTCTTATACTGCTCGTGTAAGTTTATAACATTTTAATTCCTTTTCTATCATTTTAGTGGGGTTCAGCAGGATGCAAACATTGATGCATGCTATGACTAGAATTGGAAGTATTTTTTGCATAGCTATGAAGGAGAATACAGGTTTAGAAGTGATTGTTTATTTAATATGCCAAAATAGCCTGTTAAAAAAATTAAAATTTCTCAGTGGGCTCAGGCGCATCAAGACTGCAACCTTTACCTCCTGACCATCTTGCACTAAGGCAGCTAGCCAGGCCTGTGCATTTATAAGAAACAGACTTTCCTGCTTGAGAATTTTATATATTGCATGAGTTTCAAAAGGAGAAATTTGCAAAGAGAATAGCTCTCTGTTTTAACAACATGTTGGAGAAAGGCAGTTCCCGTCTTCTATATTTACAAAATTTATCTTTTTTATTCCCTTGGTTGTTTTGAATTTAAATAGAAAAAAAATAGAATTAACATTGTTTTATAGACATAAAAGCTCAAATAAAATGTGTAATGGTTATTTTTAATCGATAAATCATCCAAAACATTATCACTCAACTATTAAGTACTGCAAGTATAGGTTACCTGGACTTTTTATTTTTAAAATATAGAACAATCAAACCTACAGAATTCACTTGGTAGAACATGAGCTTGAGAATTTAGCTAATAGAAACCTGAATTTTAAAGAAATAACTGATTGATTTTCTTCATTCAAAGCCAAGAATTTCAACCACCTAGGCAAGCCCATTCACTCATTCCAAGCTGAATGTGCTTAGCTACAAAAGACTAGATGCAATATGTCACATCTGCCAGGCATGATAAAATGAGACTTAAAGAAAAATAAGTTACTTTGAGAAATTAAACCCATTTAAATGATACCATCACTGCTCAAAACATTTGCAAAATGCTTCTTTTAGCATTCTTTTTTAAAGCCAATTTCATCAGCCAAACAAACAAACAACAATTCACTAGCAATTCAAACTCAGCCTTTGAGTTGGCTCCAAACTGGTATCTCCCAGCATAATTTCCCACCTTATTCACAAGACTTGGCTCTCAAAGACTTTAGGGTCTTTTCCAAAAATGAAATCTATTCTCAAAGAAACAAGACTTGCTAATATCAAAATTGTTCTTAAAAATAACAATAATTAAGAAGGTTCCAAACAAGAGTGTTCCAAACAATAGCACATCAGTCCAGTGAGTTTCTAGTACCCTGAGGGACTAACCGTGGGGAGATGTGCTCAGAGCCCTGTACAGAAGCAGAGACTCTGGCAGGAAGGGTCCATCACTCCCCTGCTAAGTGACCTTGAGCAAATAATTTCCTTATCTATATTTCTGATTTCTTCCACCACAAAATAAAGATAGCATCTCAGGTAACCATATTATATATTGTCCAATCCAGTGCACTTTGGAGAGAGAAAAGGTGGCTTTTACTAAGACAGTCATGTATTACATAAAGACATTTCGATGAACGATGGAGTTCACAAGCAATGTGCAATGGTGATCCCATAAGATTATAAGGAAACTAAAAACGTCCTATCACCTAGTGACACAGTAGCCTCTGGGACATTGTAGTGAAACACATTACTCACATGTTTGCGATGATACTCCTGTAAACAAACCTACTATCCTTACTTTTCATGGTTATCTTAGAGTATATTCCTTCTGCTTATTAAAAAAAAAAAAAAACAGCAAGTCAACTGTAAAGCTGCCTTAGGCAGATCCTTCAAATGGTATTCAAGAAGAAGGCAGTGAGATCCTAGGTGACGATGGCTTCACGGAACTTTCTGCCACTGAAGACTTTCCAGTGGGTAAGAGGTAGAGGTGAAAGACAGTGAGACAGATAATTCCAACTCTGTACACGTCTAGACAAATGTGTGTCCTTGTGTCTTACTTGTTAACAAAATTATAAAATGCAAAAACGTGTTTCTTTTAAAAATAGAAAAAAGCCTATAGAATGAGGATATACAGAAAGAAAATATTTTTGTACAGATGTACAATGTGTTTATGCTTTAAGTGTTATTACAAAAAAGCCCAAAAGCTGAAAAAGTTAAAGAGTTTATAAAGTTAAAAAGTTGCAGTAAATTAAGATTCGTTTATCATGGAAGAAAAATATTTTTCTAGACTTAGTGTAGCCTAAGTGTACAGCGGTCGTAAAGTCTCTAGCAGTGCACAGAAGTGTCCTGGGCCCTCACGTTCACTCACCACCCACTCACTGACTCACCCAGGGCAACTTTCAGCCCTGCAAGCTCCATTCATTGTACGTGCTCTACAAAGAGGTACCATTTTTTCTTTTATACCGTATTTTTACTGTACCTCTTCTATGTTTAGATATACAAATTCTTACCATCATGTTCCTATTGGCTACAGTATTCAGTACAAACACATTCTATACAGGTTTGTAGCCTAGGATCAATAGGCTACACCAACTAGCCTAGGTGTGGTGTAGTAGGCCACACCACCTAGGTTTGTGTATACACTCTAGGATGTTCTCACAACAATGAAATTGCCTAATGAGGACGCATTTCTCAGAAGGTATCCCTGTCATTAAGTGACACTTGCATCAGGACAGCAAGCAGAGGCTGGGATTGGCACATGCAAACCAGAATGTCTGGTGACCCTAACACCCCACTTTCTTAAGAATGTTTGCGAAGATTAAGTAACATAATAGGTTCACCAGGTGTGACTAAGAGGTAACCCTGTATAATTTATACCAGGCTAAAAAGCAAAAAGTTATATCCTTTGTCGATGATGCCTGTCTGCTCCATTGGGTCTTGCTTTCAAAATCCTTTCATTTGCAAATATATGCAGGTCTGGCAGTTTGCCCCATCTGGTATGATAAATGGGTGTGCACTGACACAGACACAGCCCTCCCTCCCACCTGGGGCACTACCACAGAGTGGCAGCTTTCCCTTTGAACCCAGCCAGGAAGGTGGCAGCACAAGGCCCATTTATCATTTGCTGCATCCAAGGCACTGGCCATACAGCGAGGTTTCCAGACGTGTGACAGGCTCAGCATAGACATGTTGCTCTCAAGGGGTGGAACCTCCTCAAGAGAAGTAAATGAAGCCCAAGTACATCCATATATCCAACAGCAGACAGGTGCCCGCACTTCCACATTTCACCCTGACAGGAAGCAGGTATTATAATAACATGAGCTCCTATTTATTTTAATGTTAGCTAACTACCTCACTAGGCTCTCTGTGTCTTTCTGACACCAAATATATCTTTCCAACACCAAGTTTTCATATTCCGTGACACCAGTCAGATGTCCAACAATTCAAATCGATTCTGACAGTATTCCGAGTTAGCACAGACCCCATAGGTTAAGGGCTCTGTCCTAAAAAACTGTGCCCACTGCAGAAGCTGGCTGGAAATGGGGTCTCCAGACCACCTTCACTTTGGCCCAGCAGATGGCAGGTTCAGGGGTTCCCAGAATCACTCTTTAGGTTTGATACCTTGCTAGAACAACTCACAGAACTCAGGATGGTGGCATGTTTACTATTACAGTGTATTATAAAGGATTCCAATGAACAGCCAGATAGTGAGGTCTGGAAGTGTTTCAGATGCAGGAGCTTTTGTTCCCATGGAGTTGGGAAGAGCTGCCCTCCCAGCACATGAATGTGTTCACCAACTTGGAAGCACCCTCAAATCTCAAAAGCCTCTCCACTTCAAAAACCTGCTTGACACGCCGTCTTCCCCATCTAAATGAAGGGCTACATTCTCCTACTTGGTGCAGCCCAGAAATCATTAAGTCTTTCTTTATCTCTTTTTCTTTCATATTACCAATTCGTCAGTGATCCCAGTGGCTCCACCTTTTAGATATAGAGAGCCGCTGGCCAGGCATGGTGGCTCATGCCTATAATCCCAACACTTTGAGAGGCCAAGGCAGGAAGATGGCCTGAGTTCAGGAATTTCAGACCATCCTGGACAACACAGCAAAACCTCCTCTATACTGAAAAAAAAAAAGAAAGAAAGAAAAAAAAGAAAAGAAATTAGCCTGGCATGGCTGTTCGTGCCTGTGGTCCCAGCTGTTTGGGAGCATCACTTGAGGCCAGGAGATAGAGGCTGCAGTGAGTTATGATCGTGCTACTACTCTCCAGCCTAGGTGACAGAGTGAGTCCCTGTCTTAAAACAAAACAGAAACAGCAATACTGAAGATATAGAAGATATAGAGAGGCAAATACTCCCCCCTCCTACCACTACCAGGGTGGTCCACTCCTCATCATCTCCCAGCTGAATCTTTGCAACAGCTTCCTAACTGGTCTCCCTCCATCTACCTGTTGTCTCCACCATTATTTTCACAGCACAGCAGCAGCCATAGCAATCTAATGAAAGCATGAGGGAGATCTCCCCTTCCACTGGCCCCTATCTCACTTGGAGTGAAAGCCAATGGCCTCGTGATTCCCCTCTGCCAATCTCATCTCATCCCACACCCCTGCTCACCCCTCTGCACAACACTGCCCTCCCTGAGCTTCCTAAAACACACTGGGCCACACTTGCCTTGAGACCTCTGCAACCTCCATTCCTCTGCTTAGAATACTCTTCCCCAAATATTCCTGTGGCTTCCTCCCCATTTCCTTTAGTTCTCTGACTCCCCATTTAAAATAACAACACTTTCCACCCTTCCACTCTCCAATCCCAGCACTCCCTAACTTCCCTTCTGTGACTTATTCTGCTCATTAGGCTTACTGCCACTTAGCATATATTCTTATTTGTTTTTTGTTTAATGTAAAGTTCAAAGAAATAAGAATTGTTTGATTCTGGTCCTTTGTGACCAGATCAGTGTCTGTCTCATGGAGGCACTTAATAAATATTTGTTGAAAAAAAGGAAGAAAGGAGGGAAGAAAATGGAAGAATTAAGCAGAAGGAGGAGTAAGGAAGAGATCTTATCAAGGAAATATTGTTACCAACCATGTATCTAGGAGAGAGGAAAGGGATACCCCAGCTTGAATCCAAACTTTGTCCACCTCTGATATGTCTGGCCAAGTGCTGCTAGATGTTGAGGTGGGACAGCCAGAAGTCCAAGGGAATGATAGCCTGGGAAACCTCCTAGGAAGAGGATGTTGCAAAAGGAATCAGATATATGGTTTGACCCAGCCTCAGGGTCCAGCAGTCAGAGTGGCAGGGAGTGCCCAAATGAAGCAGGCTGTCTCCCACTCTGATGTGTCCCAAGTTTAGCCCAATGGACTCACAGCTTAGTGCCCTGCAAAGGGAGAAAACTAAAAGATCTGATTCACTCTTTGAACCACAAACATCATGAGAGTGAACCCCACTTGGGTGCCAAGTTCAGTGTAAAAAGATTGTGTGCTGAATCTTGTGTTTTTGCAGCTTTCTCCTCACTTCATAAAAGCATGGCTGGCATCCAGTTTGGGAACTGAGGAAGTACTCCGGCCTGGCTGCAGAGGAAGAGAGAGAGGTGGTGGCAGAAATGGAAGCTGGGCCTGGCAGAGGACTCCGTCTCTTATGGACATATCAGTAACCATAGCAGAAGATAAAAGAAAGAGAACATTTCATGACACCCCTGGTAACTCAAGTGATAGATATATTCATGAGCTCATGAAAATTCCCTGGCAAGACTGCAAAATGTGTAGGGGTGATTTTTACGGAACAGGGCAGTGAGCAAGAAGAGACCAGCACCAGCAGGAATGACACTTAGGACTCCATTGGAACGCACCAGTTGATGGCTAAGATAAAATCCAACCCCAGATTTGATTTCAAAAGAGCAACTTTTGGTGCATTCTCTCCTTATGTATATAAAATTTAGGAGCCCAGAGAAAGATAATTAATTCCATTGTTGTTTTTCTGCAAAGTCAGGCTTTCCAGAAACACACCTTATTACATCCAGGTGATTGGTTTATATGTAGAGATACTCTCTGAGCATGAGATCTGAATGGCCAAGTACTATTTTAATTGCATTATGACCACAAGTTGACTTCTTTAGTCAATTGTTAGTTTTCCTATGAAAGTCCTCATTCAGGCAAATCTATCCATTTTAAGATTGCAACCCCTACTAATGAATAATGAAAATGCTGCTCTAGACAAAGCAATGCAACAATGAGGGGTTCATTTGTGGCTCTCCTGACCTCCAAAAGTGAACAGCAGACTGAAAATTCTGCCTGTGGTGACATATCGATTAGGGACATAAAGAGCTGCTTATTTAATAGAATCATTTAGGAGTCTCAACATCAAAAGAGCATCAAAAGAACATAAGTCACCTAGGGAAATACGTGAGCACTGTGGATGTAAACTCTGGTTTTTTCAGGTGCAATTTTATCTTGCCTTAGCAGCCACCATCATTAAGCAAACATTTTTAAGTTAAATTGCCTCTTCAGTGAAGCCAGCTACCATCATTAGGCAAACATTAGATTTGGGACATGTGTCAATACAAAAATGATTTGCTCTGTTGGTTGCCACACTGATGTAGAACAAATTCTGGGCCAGCTTGAGTATATCAGAGTCAGCTTGTTTTATCTTCAACTCACCCTTTCCCCCACTCAACTCCAAAGCTCCTGTCGATCAGAGAACATTTTCCATTCCCACTGTTTTCTCTCCTTCTCTCTAAAACCCACTACGGCAGAAATGGGGGAACTTAGCCAGACATGGTTGCTCATACCTGTAATCCCAGCACTTTGGGAGGCCAAGGCGGGCGGATTACAAGGTCCAGAGTTCAAGACCAACCTGGCCAACATAGTGAAACCCCATCTCCACTAAAAATACAAAAAATTAGTCAGGCATGGTGGCACGCACCTGCAATCCCAGCTACTCAGGAGACTAAGGCAGGAGAATAGCTTGAACGTGGGAGGCGGAGGTTGCAGTGAGCTGAGATCGCGCCACTGCACTTCAGCCTTGGCCACAGTGCAAGACTCCGTCTCAAAAAAAAAAAAAAAAAAGAAAAAGAAATGGGGGAGCTTGCCTCCCTTTTCTTCTTTTCCCTTAAGACTCAGTCAGAAGAGAACTCCAACTCCAATTGGTTCAATGATCTTTCCTTAAGGGACACATTTAACAAATCAAGCACCCTTCGAGCTAGGTCATGTGTTGACCAACGTAAAATTATCATTGTTTCTTGAACTATTTCTAGCTTAAACACTCTCAGTATCTGAACTGTAATCATCTGTTGCCTTTTTGCTACTGTTTTTCTAAAATTATCCTAGCACTGCTCTGCATCAGGAAATTCACACACAGAAGCTGACATCTGCTTTGTGTTTTGCATCCCAGTCCCAAGTCACAGACTCACAATGAGGACTTACGCAATCTCCTGTACACTTACTTTAGCATCCATGCTAATGCTCATGGCAAGCAACGGATAGAGAGGATTTTTTTCAGGGCAGACTTTCTTAGTAATGGGTGTGAATCCCAGGGAAATCACTCCAAAACTGTTGGCTGATATTCATGCAGCAAGGAGACCAGATCCATGATACTGGGTTGCGAAAGTCAAGCCCCAGTCTCTTATGGGGAATTTTTATTAATGTTTTAAGGATCATTTGCAAATTGAAGATGGCCATAAATTTATTTTAACACTTCTTCCCTCAAGAGAGGAGATTTATTTATTCAACCCTTGAAGAAAGAGGACTGGCCTCTTTGACCAGTAAATAGGGCAAAAGTGATGGTATGCCAGCCCTGGGCCTGGGCTTTAAGAAGACCGGCAGCTTCTGTCTTGGTCTCTTGGAAGGCAACACCCAAGTGAGAACTGCAAAATCTCCAAGACTGTCCTGCTGCAAAAAGCCCAAGCCATATGAGGAAACTCTGGGGATGTGACACCATGTAGAAAAGAAAGAGACAAAAGAGCATCAAGGTGTCTGACATGTAAAGGAAGGCCCATCTTGAAAGCAGATCCTTCAGCCTCAGCTGCCCTCATGAATGCCAAATGAACCAAAACAACCACTCAGCTGAGCCCTTCCCAAATTCCTAATTCCAACAAAATTGTCAGCAATATAGATAGGTCACTTAAAACTGTGGAGTTTGCAGCAAACTGACACAAGAACAGAAAACCAAACACCGCATGTTCTCACTCGTAAATGGGTGTTGAACAATGAGAACACATGGACACAGGGAGGGGAATATCACACACCAGGACCTTGGGGCAGGGGGCTAGGGGAGGAATAGCAGGGAGTGGGGGAATTGGGGAGAAATAGCATTAGGAGAAATACCTAATGTAGATGATGGGACGATGAATGCAGCAAACCACTACCATGGCACGTGTATACCTATGTAACAAACCTGCACAATCTGCACATGTACCCCAGAACTTAAAGTATAATAAATAAATTTTTGAAAAATTAAAAATAAATATAACTGTTGAGTTTGGGAATCATCTGTTATGAAGCTCTAGATGATCGGAATAGAATTGACCTATGAGAGGTTCTTTTCTTGCACATGACAAGTTTGATCCCACATCAGGGCCTTTGCATGTGTTTTTCCCTGGGATGCTCTTCTCCTAGGTGTTTGCCTGAGTAGATCCCTCTAACCATTCAGGTGTGGATCACACCCCTCTAGCTTGGAAAGGCCTTCTCTGACCACCTTATGTAAAGCTGCACTTAAGCCACCCTTTGGAAATTTCCTTATTTGCTCTTGTGTTTACTAGTTGATAATGAAAAGAAATGCAGCTTTGCCTTCTCTGTGTGTGGCCTTATTTCCATCACCCAGAACAACATGTCACACACATGAGATATTAAGGAAATATTTGTCGGCCAGATTCACAGATAAATAATACATTTATCAAACACAAGGAAAAAAAAGGAAATATAAGCATAAGTTGCCAAAATATTTGAAGAAATAAAATAGATCTCTTAGTCTGTCTTGCTATAAAGGCATGATTCTGGGTAATGTGAAGAAAAAAAAGTTTATTTGGCTCTTGATTCTGATGGCTGGAAAGTTCAAGATTGGGTGTCTGCATCTGGTGAGGGCCTCAGACTGCCTCCACACGTGGCAGATGGGGAAGGGGAGCTGGTGTGAGGTGTCTCCATCTGGTGAGAGCCTCACCTGGTGTCTGCATCTGGTAAGGGCCTCAGACTGCCTCCACACATGGCCAGAGGGAGAGCATAAGAGAGGGGAGGCGCTAGGGTCTTTTTAACAACCTGCTTTTCAGGGACCCTTAGAACAGGAACTCATTACCATGAGGACAGCTCCTAGCCATCCATGAGGGATCTGCCCCCACAACCAAATACCTCCCACCAAACTGCACCTCCAAAGCTGGGGATCATATTTCATCATGAGGGTTGGGAGGTAAAACATTCAAACTGTAGCAATCTCCAAGAGAAAAAAGTTATAAATCATGATAAGGTTATGTTGTAATAAAGCAAATAAAAGCTTTTATCCCTCATTTACCTGGTTCCTGAGTTCTTAAATTTCCAAATTAAGAATCTAAAGGAATGCTTTAGATTTTTCCTTCCTGATTCTCCAGAGTAAAGACCCCAGACATTAAAATATCATTTACAACAGACATTATTCTATTATACAGCAATGCTTCTCACTGAAATGCAACCCATTTTTCTCACCTCAAGACTCAAATTTAAAAGGTATACTAAGGTGCTAATTTGTTACGCTAAAACTCCGAAATCAAAGCTATTACCACAGTGCCATCTTGTGGCTAATACTGATTCTGCACTTATTACATTTTAATTTTTCTTTATTTATTTAAAGACAGGGTCTCTCTCTGTCATCCAGGCTGGAGTACAGTGGCTCAACAATAGCTCATCACATCCTTAAACTCTGAGTTCAAGCAATCCTCTCATCTCAGCCTCCTGAATAGCTGGGATGGTAGGCACACATACCACACCTGGATAATTTTCTGTTCTTGTTTTCCTTTGTCATAGATCAAGGTCTCAAACTCCTGGCCTCAAGCAATCCTCCTGCCTCTGCCTCCCAACATGCGTGTATTATAGGCATGAGCCAGTGCACCAGCCACACGTTTTTCTTTTAACACCAATTGGGAATGAAGAAAAGTGTATCTTGCACTCCAGGTTATAGAAAGTGTTTGGTATACATGATCTTATTTGAGATGCTGTGATTCTGAGGTAGGTAATGGTATCCCTGTGTTAGGGAGACTAGGAGAGAGAAAAGGACTGTGACAAATACTTATTGATACCTAATGTGTGCTGTATTATGCAGGGCCTTTTGAATAGCTTATATTCCTTAACATTTGAAATTATGCTGGGATTTTGATACTAACAATCTTTTTGTACATAAGCACATTTGTGCATAATGATGTTGTGTCTTGTCATACATCTAGTACATGAATATTGGTCCCAGGAATGCTGACCTCTGGAGCTGTTTTCAGCCTATGGCATAGCACTGCCTCTCCAACAAAGTTAAACTTCACCAAGTTTGACAAACCTGTCAATTTGAGAGATGAAACTCAAACCCTAGAGTTCTGGCTCTAATGTTCATTCATTCAACAAACACTTACTGAGCTCCGATATGGTTTGGATCTCTGTTCCCACCAAATCTCATGTCAAAGTAATCCTTAATGTTGAAGGCAGGGCCTGGTGGGAGGTAACCGGGTAGTTACGGTGAATTTCACATGAATGGTTTAGCACCACCCCCTTGGAACTGTCCTCATGTTAGTGAATTCTTCCAAAATCTGTTTAAAGTGAGTGGCACCTCCCCACTCTTTTGCTAATTCTCTGGCCATGTGATGTGCCTGCTCTCCCTTTGCCTTCCACTATGATTGTAAGTTTTCTGAGGCCTCCCCAGAAGCCAAGCAGATGCCAGCATCATACTTCCTGTACAGCCTACAGAATCATGAGCCAATTAAACCTCTTTTCTTTATAAATTACCCAGTCTCCAGCATTTCTTTATAGCAATGCAAGAATGGACTGATACAAGCTCCTATTGCATGCAAAAATTGTGCTGGATACCAAGGATATGCCCGCAAACCATGTCTATCTTTATGTTCTTCATGTTCTTTCTGTAGCCTTAGAAAACCGAATATCACCCATTTCTTTCAAAGTTTGGTCACACATCAAAACCCAGTAGGCTCTAGTAAATTCCGGATAATGTGTTAATTCATTCGCTCATTCATTCATTCATTCCATAGCCATTAAAAACCTGGAAAAAAGGCTACTGTAGGCAAAAGCAGTAGTGGTTCCTGGCATCATGAAACTTATACCCTGGTCAAGGAGAAAGACATTAATCAAATAATCACAATAACATGCAAAATTCCCACAGTGGTCAACACAATACAACTCTCCTAAGTAAATGCTCTTATGTACCACACAAAAGCATGTGATTGGGAGAACTGACCAGTTCAGGAGGTCAGCACACACTCTCCTAAGTGATGACCGGCCAATAGGATAAGTAAGAGTTATGAAGGAAAAGGGAGAAGGCAAAAAAATCCCAGGCAGAGGGACCTGAAGTGCAAAGGCCCTGAGACGCTTGCAGGAGATGATGTGAGTATGATCCTAAAACTAAAATCCTTTCCTCAGGGCTTCTGCCTTACATTAGAAAATGGAAACACATCCTCAGCACTTCAGTTGCTGCTCCAATGTGCTCAGAATCTTCTAGGAACCTAAAAAATTGGAACAACTCCTAAACGCTCATTTTGTGACCATGAACAATATATTAAGAAGAGCCTCAAATATGGGTGGTACTTTTACTTTCCAGAGCATTTTTCCGTTCATCTTATTTTGACTCTCTCCCAGAAGCCACGTGGGCTAGGTGAGGTGTATAGTTATTCTCGCATTCCAGGGAGAGGCATATCAGAAAGACTGGGTGACTTGTCCACATTAGTGTGTTAGTATGTGGCCCAAGCAAACCTTCATTCAACCTCAATCTAATTATCTGTCCACCAGTCTTCACAATGTAATTTAATCACTAGTTACTGCTCACTTACCACACCGCCATTGGCAAATAATCATTTGGTGCCTAAGTTAAAAATAATTTTAATGTTCATATTATTCATGCTCTTAGCCTTCTGTGCAACAATTTTGTTGTATGATTTTATCAGCAGGAACTACTTTGGTTAATACTTTGATCTTAAAAACAGATAACTGTCTTGTATTTTCTTGGCTATCATATCAACATTCAACTGGGGGACTTAATCAACAACTGATCAATTCAAACTAGTTTAATTAATTTTTTCTACTGAATTGCTCTACTCTAATAATTTATTATCAAATTTATCAGTTATATAAGAGTTAGGAAGACAGAACAGGATAATACAATTAATTTTAAATTTCATGGGAGGGCAGGATTGGGGTGAGTACAAACTGTCATTTGCTATTTTGTGTAGATAAAATTTAAACTAGAGAATATTGCATTCTCTAAAAGAGCTGCCAGAAAAAAAAACAAACCCTGTCATTCAGTCATGTATGCATGTATGCATGCAATCATGAATTCATTCAATCATTCAGTTAACATTAATTTTGCATTTACTAAGTGCCAGATCTGTGCTAAGTGGAATGCTACAGAAATGATTCAGAGAAGTGTACAGTACAAACCTGTGCCAATTACCAATTTATTGCCTTCAAGCTAGCTATAGATCCATGCTTCATTGCCAGCCCTGTGAAAAGTTCTTTGAAGATGACATGATGCTATACTTTGTCAGCAGAGAGCACTGGAGAGACATTGCAGGAAGAAGGGGAGTCTCTGTTCTGGTGCTCTTCTGTTGGCTTCTGGCTCCTACCAAGAGCTGTTGCCAGCAACATATTGGGAGAGAACATTGGCACTCAACCCCATGGAGTTCCAGTGACATCCCCAGGAGTGGGTTTCCAGTGAATCTCACAGGCCCCCTAGCAGTCTGCTCCCAGCCTCAGTCCACCTGCACCCATGAGGGTTGTCTCCTGCTTATTGGTCACTCCCTCCATTTTCTGCTCACCCATACTCAGAGGGTCAATTCCTGCTTGTAACTGCAGACCAGCTCCAGTCAGGGTAAACCAGAGAACCTCCTCACACAGTGGACTGTAGCCACACCTTCTGCAAGGTCTGAATCCCAGCATTGCGGGAGGGACTCTTTCCAAGTGGATCCCTCATTTAGGATTCTTCTTCATTCCTAGGATACTCTGGAGTGTTCTCTTTATACCTTTCTAGATAATCTCTGATTTAGCTAATAATCAGAGATTTAGCAGTGTTTCTCAACTGGGGTGCATTTCGCAGACCAGAGGACACGGGTAATGACTGGAGACACTGTTGGTGATCACCACTGGAGTAGGGGTAGGAGGCGGGTTGGCATCTAGTAGGTAGAGGCCAGAGATGCTGTTGATCATCCAAAAATGCACAAAACAGTGCCCACAATACAGAATCCTTCAGCCCACATGCTAATGGTGCTAAGGTTAAGAAACTCTATGGTAAATGTTTCTCATTTAACTTATGGTGTGGTTTCTTTCTCCTGATTGGACCCTGACTGATGCAGAAAGTGAGAAGGAAATGAAGGCAGATAAATTACTCCCTGGTAAGTTTTATCATGAGGCTTTTGTCTTAGCCACTCTGCTTTGTCTAAACGATTTGACCTGATGTTGCTGATTGAGTCAGGAAAAACATGAGTGCTGGAGGCTGAGAGAAGAAAACCAGAGAGGTTTTTGTTTTCCTTAGCTTGGCATGGATTTTCCTATTAATGAATGGGGAACACATTTTTCACATGCTCCAACATCTATTTTCAGCTGAAAACAGATGGTAGGAAGGGTGGGTAAGGACACCATGAGATTGCAGATTATGTGCTCACTAACAAAGAGAATATAAACATGAAATACTAGAAAATAAATTCAAGAAATATGAAAGTAATTCAAAATCACCTCCTATTAGAATGAAGAGGGCCTTGAGAGACTGATAACCCAATGGTACCCAAACCAGGAGGAAAATCTGTCATCGGGAGGTTTTTAAAAAATATACAGCTTCTGGGACCTTAGCCCACGATGATTAAATATTATTATTTATAGAGGCAATAGAGTTCATTTCCATCATTTTATCCAGGGTCACTGCTAGCCCATGAGGTGTCTTTGTGAAAATTAGAAAAGGCACTCCTCCCTCTGGGCCAGGAACATGACATGGCAGGTGGAGAATCTGGGTTTTAGTTTTTTCCTACCCCCTTCAGCCAAGTTTCCTTGTGCAGTGTGCAGTCTGCAAAATTATACATGGGAGCCCTGCTTTGCCAAATGAGGAAATTGAAGCTTTCTTTCTTTTTATAATTTTCTCTGCCTCGTTCATTCACAAATTCACTTACTCAACCATCATTTATTGAAGACTTGATATAGGCAAGATCTGTTCATGTAAGATGAATAAAACACGGCCCCTTGCCCTCAGGGAATGTACAGTCCAGGTGGAGAATAACTTTAACTAAATGTTTTTGCTTCTATCACTTCATCTGGTTTTCCAACAATGTGGAGAAGTAGGAAGTATCATTATTATCCCTACTATACAAATGGAGCAACAGAGAGTCTGAGACATGTCCAAAGTCACACATCTAGCCAGTCCCAAACTGGAACCAGAAGACAGGGCTCTCCAATCCCTGTGCATACCTGCTCCTCTACAGAACATCACCCTCTGTAAGAGGCTACAGCTTGGTGTCATTGGACTCCAACTTCACAAACACCCTATCCTCCAATGTGGGCTGTCAAGAGTGATTGTATTACCTATTTCACATTCTTGAGTCATTTCCGATTAGTGATATCTATGCACTGAGCACCAGTGAATACTGACGTTATCTCAGTGCCAATGACTGCATTTGAGAATGAATAAGACATTGTAGAGAAGGGTGGGAAGACATCAAAGTAGGATATGTTTATCCTTTTCAAATGTACCCAGTGTTAATCTCTTAAAAATTAAGTGTTTTGTCTTCATAGCACTAATCACTAGATGATGCTAATGCTTAACCATGGATTTGCTTCTCCCACTAAAATGTCAGCTTTTTGAAGGTTGGGATTTGTCTGTCATATTCAGTTTCTGACTCCCAGAATGAGAACAATGTCTAGTTCAGTAAACACTCACCAAATAAATGAATGAACAAATTAGTAAATTTTATAGAGCCCATGAAGTAAGCCCAACCAAATCTTTTTTCTGCTTTTAACAGAAAACCCAAAAGCAGTGTGGTTTTATAAATTTCAACAAAAAGTTCATAAAAAAATCCTTTGTTTTATAATGCAAATCTTATTCGTCAGAAAATGTGAGTATTCCCTTCCTAAACCTGTAGTTTTATAGTTAAGACTTTTTTTGGGCTATATTGTTAGTAAAAACATTTTGTATTGCAGCACTAGCCAGTTTATGATCTGTTTCCTTTTATGCTGACAAGCCACCAAAAAAAAAAAATGCATCACATCTGTTTGTGCCACTCCAGTGGTTTAGAATAAATTGTCCAAATCAAACGTGGACAGTATGACTAGCATTCTAGTGATGCATCACAGAGTCACAAAATATTAGGGGCAGGAGAAATCTTCTTAAACATGAAAAGAACTGCAGACCCAATTGGCTAAGGGAATCTTTGAATATCACTTGGCAAGCTGGTATCAGGGCTGTGACTGAACTCCAGCTCTCACTGTTGGTGGAGAGACTCCAGCTCTTGCTGAGGTGTTCACAAACAGAATCACAGCATTGTGCATCTGTTACACAAAGCTGGGAAAACACACTCTCTGGGAGCCACGAAGAAGGAAAAATGTGCCTTTAATTAAGTTATCTTAACTTCTGCCTCTAGACTTACCACACAATTTTGGGATGAATGGACATGACTAAGTATATTAGGTAGATTTCGTTGCATAACAAACTACCCCTGAACTTAATGGCTGAAAACAATAGCCATTTATTTAGTGCATGGTTCTAAGAACTGGCAACATAGGCTGGGCTCAGCTGGTAAATTCTTCTGGTCTCACATCACTCATGCATCAGCTGACAGCTACTGGTTTAGCTAGGAAGCTTTGTTTCTGGGGGTTGGCTGGTGGTTTTAACTAGCATGATGGAAGAAGCTGGGCCATGCATCTATCATCATCTGGAAAGCTAGCCAGTAAGATTGATATCTACCTAGTTTCTTGAGCTTCAGTTTTCTTATCTGCAAAATGAATATATGTAGTAAATTGTTGGAAGGATTAGTCATAAAATATACAGCATGCTCAGTACAGCACTTAAAACAGCCACTGTCAGCATCTTTATGAACACTTTTAATAATTTCAACTAATTCCAGGTAACATGTTTCACATTTCCATTTTTCACTCACAGGCAACCCTCCTCTCTCAACAATGTCTCTGTAGCTCTCTGTCCCACTTCTTTTTCCCTTTCATTATGAAAAACCAGCCATGTTTGGTCACCAAATAGAAACTAAGCATGAGACCCAATCTATTGCAAGTCTGGTAGTATCCAGCCCAGCCTTGGGCAACAGTGGAGTAAAAGTAAAGTGCTGAGGCCCATGGGTCCAGGTCTCAAGGATAGTCAGCTAGTGACCAGCTCTAGGAATCAATGGGAGGCATCATGGGCCAGGCTAGGAGCCACCTGGAAAGGGGTACAACAAGATGAGAAAATAGATGCACTGACCTGGAAATAGTCATTCTCTGGAAAAGTCTGAGGCTGATTTGACTTATTAATTTTGCCAGAAGCATCTTGCTAGCCCACGGCAGTTTTCAAAGCCTTGTAGGCATGTCTAAGCATTCTTTTGCTCACTGTTCCTAACAGGATATCTGCCAATTTTCTCAAAATTGCCAGTGAAGATTTTCATTTATTGTAGCTCTAATTTATATTTTCCAACCTTGAGTATGAAATGATTCTTCCTTGCAGACCTGCCTCAATCAGCTCCTTAAGCCCCTCCCCTAAGTAGCTGGGGCCAAAAACCACCCAGAGGAAGGCTCATCCTGAAGGACCTATCCTTATCAACACATCAAGGGCCCTCTGCCCAGCGAAGAGCAGCTTTTCACAAGAACTAAATAAAAGTGCTGCTTTTTTTTTTTTTCAAAATTAGAACATTCATATTAACAAAAAGTACTCTCTATGTTTTAATTTTTCACTTAATTGTGAATTTGTTCTCGTTAACTAAAAGATAAAATAAGCTGCAATGGGTCATAGGGGGTAAAATCCCCTGCCCCTAAGTCTAGCAACACCTAATTATTCCATTGGTATTGAATCGATAGCTTTTATACTCAAGTTGGTGAGACCACAAACACTCACCAGCATAAGCTAACACAAGACATCAATGTCTCCTGGAATTGCACGGCTATTTATAAAGGATAATTAAGTATTTTAGCAAACGCATTGTGCTTTCCCTGTGCAAGTCATTGCTCTTAATGCCTTACAAGCACTAATTCTTGGAATATTTGCGGTAGCTCTAAGAGACAGGTATCAGCCACATTTTGCAGATGAAGCAAGTGAAGCACAGAAAAATAGGGTTACTTGCCCAAGGTTACACGGTCAGTCAGTGGTAGAACAGGATTTGGTGCAGGCTGGCCAGCTCTAGTGTCTGTGTGCACAGCCACTACACCATGCTGCAAACATCCTGACTAGAACTTTCCATCACACATGGGAAACATGATCGTCCCCAGGACTAGAGTGGAATCCACAAGCACAAAACATCGAGCTAGAGCAACACCTGATGACCACTCTGAGATAGCACCACCTCCAAGTCAGTCAGCCCTGAACCTTGGCGAGCCCAGACCAGTTCTCAGTTCTTGATCTTGGCTGAGTCAACTCACCTCCCTAAACTTCAGCGTTGGCTGTTGTGAGGATTCAAAGGGATAACACTTGCAAAGGGTTTCGAGCAGGGCCTGGCTCATCTTAAGAGTTTGATAAATATCAGTCACTGTTATCATGATTGTTTTGCAGATAAGAACATAGAGATGGAAAGAAGCAAAGGACCCCCTCAAAGCAAAGCCACACTGCTGTTGTATAAGGGGCGTGACTGGAGATTCACAACCACACGTCTCAGCTGCCCTAAGCAAATTCAATTACAGCAGGTGTGTGTTCTTTTTGCCACATCCCTTTCTCTGCCCTGCTATCTTGTATATCAGCCCATTTCAAGGGCACATAGGTCATCCTGGTCCCAAAGGAACCCCAAGACCCATCAGAAAGAAAAAGGGGTTGGAATTCCAGCCTTGCCCCATAAGGGCCGCTCCTAGAAAAGCAGACAGATTCCAATCCCCTCTCACACACCAGTGTGTTGAGTTGGTGTTTATTTCAAGGCAGAGTCCAATTGCTGCGATGGTTGGAGAAAGCAAATGTGATCCAACACAGGAGAGATGGCCACGAAGGCCAACAGCCAGCAATCGATGTAATTAATCTGTCGGAAATCCAGGCACCAAGCTCAAGTGGGTTTGCTGCCCTTTTGAAGCATTTATCTTAAAGGCTGAGATGTGTGGAGTCTGCTGAGAGAACAAGTTTGCCTTTCAAAGATGCCTTGAGGAGAAGTGGTACCCCAGCCTGCAAACAAGGTCTTTGAAGGTTTGTAATTCCTCAGCATGTAGCCTAACAATCGCTCCATAAAGGTGACTTAACGCTGTCAGAGGCTTGGCTATGTGGAGGTAGGGCATCTTTTCCCACCAGAGACCCTGGGAGTTTCTCTGCCCACATTTTTTATACAGGCATTTATTTACTTATTTAATAGAGGAAGGGAGCAATGAAGGCAAAAGTGCCTAAATTCCATGACCTGGGTTCCTCCAAGAGCCAAGCAAACATATAAGAAATGATGATTAAAAGGAAAATGGCTTCCTTTTTATTTTTATTTGTTTCCTTTTTTGAAATGGAGTCTAATCATGAGAAAATATCGAACAAAACCAAATTGAGGGGCATTCTGCAAAATACCTGATCAGCGCTCTTCAAAACCACCAAAGTCATGGCAAACAAAGACTGACCAGAGGAGACTGGGGGATACACTAGCTAAATGCATTGCGGTTGCCTGAATTGGATCCTAGAACAGAACAAAAGCATGAGCCTAGAAACTGTTGACCTCTGAGTAGAGTTAATAGTGAAAAGCAAAGAAAGCAGAAATGTGATATTTCTTATAGACATGAGTTTGTAGTTACAAAGTTCTACCACATGAACAATGAGGATGAGGATAAGGTAGATATTTTAACTTACTTTAAAGTACTCATTATAAGCACAGGTAGATATTTAAACTCGTTATAAACACATTGAGACAGAGAGAGAGTACTAGCTATAGGTACAGATATGTCAGTGTTCAACTTACCTTTAATCTACACCTTGGGACAGTTTATTAACATTTGAAGTTCCCTAATCAGGAATCCACACCCCAGGGAGGTTTGTTTAGCATCTGATGAACTCTAATCAGGAGTTCAATCTCCAGAAGCTGCCACCTCAAGCATTTCAAACATCTCTACTTAAATATGCTCTAGAGGACCATTAATTAGCAGAGGAGATGTTGGAAATAGTTTCTCCCTGATTAGATGAGTAGCATTCAGGGTATGGGGTCAGCCAGAAGTACGGTGATACAGACCTCCATCTTCAGTCAATTCAGTATGAGAATCTGGTGAGCCCAGCATCCTAACAGTGCCTCGTGTCTAGAATCTCATTTGGTCTTATCTGTCTCTCAATTTTGTCTGCTGGTCATTCTTGTCTGATTGGACATTTTAGCCACCTCCTGGTTTTTCAGAACAGAGTAGCTAGACTCTCTCCTCCCTCAGTGCCTTGGTCTATTCAGGCTGCTATAACAAAATGCCATGCACTGGGTGGCCTGTACACGACAGAAATATATTTCTCACAGTTCTGGAGGCTGGTAAGTCCAAGGTCAAGGCATTGGCAGATTCAATGTCTGGTGAGGGATTTCTAGTTCATAGACGGCACCTTCCCACTGTGTCCTCACAAGATAGAAGGAATGAGGGGTCTCTTTCAGGCCTCTTTTATAATGGCACTAACACCACTTATTAGAGGCTCAGCCCTCATGACCTAATCACCTGTCAAAGATATCACCTCCTAATATCATCAACTTGGAGGTTTCAATATATGAATTTGCAGGGGACATGAACACTCAGACCATGACACCCTGGAAGTCTTCCCTGACCACCTCCTTCTGAATAATATTTTCCTCTGCAAGTCATATACCACTTGCCTTCACTGCTACTTATGTGTAATACTTTTAGGCACAGACAGAAGCACAGGGATTTGGAGAAAATATAATAGTAAAATACTAGCAACAACAACCAAAACACAACAATAGGTGATATATAAATCTGGCTTGTACTGTAGGCTCCACTCCATGACAAGCCCTGTACACATATTATCTCAGTCAATTTTTGAAACCTATCACATAGGTCTTCTGACAATCTTCATTTTACTAATGAGAAAAATAAGAAAACTGAGGCACCAAGGCCACAGAGCTTATGGGTGGTAAAGCCATAATCCAAATCTTCCAAAGACTTAGCTGGATTAGAGCCTAGCTCTGCCATTTGCTATCAAGGTAACCTGGGACAAGGTACGTAAACTCCCTACACCTGTGTTACCTCGCTGGTCTGCTATTACTCTACCCACCTGACAAGATTGTAAGGCTTGATTAAATAATGGCCCTGGATGCAAGCCTCGGAAGGGGCAGGCACTTAATAAAGTTGTTGAATAAGCAAATAAGCACATAATAGCTATTAGCAACCAGTATTGCCTACCTTCAGTTTTTCAATCCTCACTACTGTAGGTGGCACTGGCTAAGGTGGCTGTCCACACCATATTTCCCCAGTGGCCACCACTGGACTATGTTTTGGAAGAATTAATTGGAATGTCTCAGTCTACATGGATTTGGGTAGAGGAGATGAGGGGCTTTTATTCAGTCCCCCTAGACCAATCAGAGTCCTTCCTTGACATTTTTCTAGAAGAACCTAGAAGCACTCCACTCTATCTGGTAAGCTCGCAGGATGAGGGCAGAGGTCTGCAGGCAGCCATAGCTATACCATATGGAAGGAATCGCACCTGGAAAGAGAAAATCAAGCCATCATGCAGGCAGAGAAAGAGAGATGAACCAGAAAACCCTGACAGCCTCCAAGTGCCTGGTCCCAATGGTCACAAAGCTAGTCCCATCCCCATCCTTGCTGTAGTTTGGTTTCATGAGCCACTGAAGTCCCCTCTTTGACTAAGCAATTTTAATATGTTTTTCTGTTATTTTCAACCAAAGAAACTCAACTATTACAATCACTTCACTCACCATTTGTTCACCCAACAGAGAGTTATTGAGTGCTAAAAATATACCAAGCACTGTGGACTTAGACTGGGTCCTGGGCTAGGCACTGTGAAAGAGGAAAGGAAAGGGATTGCTAAGTGCCTAAATATGAGAGCAAGTGCTGGCCATAAGCAAACATAATGCCTCCTTCAAGCACAGCAAGAATTCTGCCAAGAAGGTATTCTTGTTCCCACTTTACAGACAACAAAGCTGAGGTACAGAGAACATGCTCACTATCGTGTTAGTAACGACAATTATTATCATTCATTGAGTATTTACTATACGGCAGGTGTTGTGCTAAGGGCTTCATGGGGATTAATCCACTGTCTTTCACTGACTTTGAGGTGCCATAACTTATAAGACATGTCATTAATTCAAAAGAAAAAATTGTTATGAATTGTCATAGTAAGATACTTGTTATGGGTTAAATCATGTCCTCTCAAAATTCCTATATTGAAGTCCTAATCCCCAGTATCTCAGAATCTGACCTTATTTGGAAGTAAAATCACTAGATGCAATTAGTTAAAATGAGGTCACACTGGAGTAGAGTGGGCCCCTACTCCAATATGACTTGTGTTCATATAAAAAGAACTTCAGGTGAACACACACACATACACACGAAGAACGTGATGTGAAGATTGGAGTTATGCTGCTACAGACTGAGGAACTATCGTAAGCTCAGAAAGAAGCCTGGAACAGATCCTTCTTGAGCACCTTCAGAGGGAGTATGGCTCTGCATGCACCTTGATCTCAGACTTCCAGCCTCCAGACCTGGGGACAATGAATTTCTGTTGTTGAAGCACTCGGTTTCTGTACTTTGTACAGCAGCCTAGCAAACTTGTGTGACACTGTTTCTTGGAAGATGCATTTGAATTATGAGATCTTAAAACATCAGTTATACAATCACGAGATAAGATAGTGTGATCTTTACAACAAATCCACAAACCTACAAAGCCTGACAAAGCTGGCCCCATTTTACAGATGAAGAAATTGGGGCACCAAGTGCCTTACGTAATCATCATATTATGCATTGGTGGAGCCAGGACTGAATGCAATTCTGGGTTCTTAAAAAGTGTCCTGCACTGCCTCCCAGATGTTCCCATAACCACACACACTTGCAGACTTGCAGGTACAAGCAAGCAAGCACACACGCAAGCACACACACACACACACACACACACACACACACACACACACACACACGGGGCTCTTTAATTTTTAGGCCATTTAGAGTAACCGACAAAGTTTCATTTGCAAAGAGGAATGACCATCTGTGTGCAAAGGAATTCTGCACTCTCTATTGTTCTTCTAACTTCTGTTACCAAAAACAATTCCATCTGTGGCACTTCAGCCAGATTTTTGCCGGGTGGCTCAAGCTCTGCATTGAGTCATGGAGATTCCTCAGCCTGCCTCTTGGTGCAGTCCTAACGATAACACATCAGATCAGCACAGAGAGTTCCTCAGGACCCAGCAGAAACACTGACAGAGGCACACTTGCTTTTTCGGCACAATAAACAGTCCCCAGAAGACTAACCCAGAATGTTTTTGAAGTCTCCCAGATGGCTTAGGGGGCATCTGTGTCATGGTCTGGCAGCCCTGCTAAATTCTGAGTGAGCCATTCACCCTTTCATCATGTCTCCAGTGTTCTTTTAGTTCTGAGAAGCATCTTGAGAAAAGTGCGGTTGTGACACCCCCGAGAGACATTTCGCTGAGTGAGGAATGGAGAAAATATAAAAACAAGTGATTCCAGAGTTTGCATTGGAGAGTTCATGATCAAGTGCCATGGCTCCTGCAAACAAGGCAGAAACTGGTATTTGCCAGTCTACCAACAGGAAAGCAGGCTTGGATGTTTGTTGGTGCCTGGCCCAGAGCCTAGTACATAGGAAGCACTCAATAATCCTTGCAGGTTTAATGAATAGGAAAGCTTCCTCTGCCTGAGGTTTTCCAGCCCCCTTGCTATGTCTGAAATTTTATCATTATAAATTCATTTCTTGGGACTTAAATAGTCTCCTAGTGAAATGCACAACTTCTAAGAGGAGACAGACCCTCAATATTGTGAATTTATCCTCTCGACCAGGACTGAAAGTCAGGCTTTTTAGAATAGGTGCTTCTCAAAGTGAGATGACATAGCCCAAGAGGAGGACTGGGATGATCCCCTGGGGTGTGGAAGGAAAACATTCAGCTCTTATTTATGTTTACTTTTTCTCATTATTCTTACATTTCTACTCGTGTGTGCTTTACAATGAAATAACATATTACTGATTTAGGACACACAGACTGTAAGTGACACACAGCCTGGAAATTCTTGATTGTTGTTCTTTTGGGGTTTTTGTTTTACAACTGAGGTCCAGTCAAAAAAATTAAAAATCATTGTATTTTGCAAATGAAAGCTTAATTTTTCTTAAAGCAGGGAGATGAAATGAATAAAGTCGATAATATAACTTTCTATTCTCCTGAGTTTTAAACCCCCCCAAAAAACTCATTGCACATTTCCTCCAATTATCTGGTTACTTGTTTTGCTATTTCATGTTAAGTCGAACTAGCCACAGATTTGTGTCCCTTATGGATTTTAGTCAAATGCGTGGCTACCTGGGGTATAATGTGAAGGGTACTAGTCCAGTTCTAACTGGCCAAACACATTCATCCACTCAAGTGCCAAGGGGGCTGCCATTTTCCACATTTATGTCTCTTTTGAGTTTCACACTGGAAAAGGGGTATTAAAAACAATTACTTAGAACCTGCTGTGTGTCAGTTGTGCACTGGCACCTGGAATATAAAAGAAAGTGAGGACATGGGGAAGAAAGGAGAGCTGAAGATTTCACTATTCACCAGGGAACACAGGCATGTGAATATATGACTCTAAAATCCAATGTAATAAGTGCCTGATATGTAGTGGGTTTTTGGCATGTAGTTTTGATTAAATGAGAGGATGAAAAAGGAGTTAAAGGGAAATATGAAGTGTCTGGAGGCAGGAGAGGGACATGTGCCTGACTGGGTCTGAGCAGGGCAGGGTGGACTCACAGAGTCGCTGGCTTGGGGGTGGTGAGGTTCCAGGAATGACTTTGCCAGGCAGAGGGGAAGATGCTCATGAGGTTCCAGGTGTGTCAGGTTTGCTCCCTTCCGTTTGTGAGCTGAATTTCACAAAGCCCCTGATTCTGTGATGACATACAGCTCCCCAGAAGGATGCTTTCAAGACTAAACAGGATATAGCACGAAGCCGCCTACATCTCTTCCCTGAGTCATTGTATTCCTTAAAAGATGAATGATGCTAATCTTTACCTTTCCCTATATGTAGGATAATGTCTGAGGTAGGGTCGTGATTACACCTCTGCAATCTATAATCAGATGTACTCTCGGATCCAAACTTTGATGTGATTTTGAATGCCTTGAATCTTCACCACCTGTGTATAAACTGTAAACAGGAATACTGCATTGCAGCAGCAATTCTGATAGCACTGCTCTCAGCCCATAGACCTCTATCTCTATAGTGCTCAGCCAAATTTTTAATTAAACTAACTTTAATTCTTTAAAAGGTGGCCAGGCGAGGTGTCCCACACCTGTAATCCCAGCACTTTGGGAGGCCGAGGCAGGCAGATCACTTGAGGTTAGGCATTTCGAGACCAGCCTGGCCATTGTGGCGAACCTCACCTCTCCCATAAACAAAAGAAAAGAAATTAGCTGGGTGTGGTGGTGCATGCCTGTAGACCCAGCTACTCAGGAGGCTGTGCAGGAGAATCACTTGAACCCAGGGGGCGGAGGCTGTGGTGAGTCGAGATGGCACCACTGCACTCCAGCCTGGGCAATAGAGCAAGACTACATCTCAAGAAAAAAAAAATTTAAAGGCTCAATCTTTTTTCTTTAGTCAACATAAGCAAAGGAACAGTTTGATGAGACAGGAGATAGAGTAGGAGCCATCACCCTCACGTTCTTACCTAGTCACCAAGCGGTGCTCGTCCAAGGGGGAGGAAATGGGGCATGGACCAGTCAGGTTGCACTGCTGAGGAGTGCTGGGGCTGGGGTGCTGCCTGACTCCAGAGACAGATGGAGCCACAGACACATGGAAGCAAACAGAAGGGAGACAGATAAAGGAGGCAGCTTTTCAGGAATGTGGCCGGCGTTGGGGGCAGGTGAAGAAGGGAGGGAAAACCTGAGGCTTTGCATTTAGCTTCGGCAGCAACCTCATTCAACCACTAGATGTCACTAAACACAAAACCCATTAGAAACAGGGAGATGAAGCCACGGACTCTTGATCCCAAAGAATTCCTGGACTCAGCCCTGGAAACGTCTTAAAGCTAAGGAATGCGGCATGCAGATCACTCTAGGTAAAGCAAGACCGACTTTTATAACTGTCACCAAAGGAGATGCCACATCTCTGGTGTCCTGGCGCCTGTATCTCAAACACAAAGCATCTTAGTTAATCGTCAGAACATGCCTGAGGGGTAGGACCACCACTATCCCCATTTCACAGGTGGGAGCACTGAGGCCCAAGAGGTTGTTACCTACCCAAGTCCATGCAGCTAGGAAGGGGCTGAACTAGGATTGAAGCCAGGACTCTCTGACTTTTCCTCTGGGCTGCTTTGTCTATACCATGACAACCATTCCAAGGACATGACCTGCTACCACCATTACAGAAACACCACAGCAGCAGGCTCAAAGGCAGACCAGGTCATTTCTTTAGTTTATTAAACTCCATTATTCTAACATAATTACTCCTTAATTTTACAACAGCAAATTGTAATAGCCGGTCATGGAGAACGGTAACCTGGATTGACACAAACAGCAGGTTTTAGTTTGGGTTTGTTTTTCCACTTTTGACATTTATTGCACAGGCTGTACTTCATTTGGGGGATTGGGAAGGAGAGTGTTGTGTGTGATTTTAAATCAATCTATTTAGCATGTCAATGTCATTTGGCATTGGATAAAGATCAGAGTGTATATGTTGTCTGATACAGAAAGTGGGTGAGAATGTAAGTAGAAAAAAGAAAAACAGCACATGAAGAGACAGAAAGCCCAGCTAAACTCAAACTCTGCCACTCAAACACCAAAAGTAGAGGGACGATGGTAGTTTGGAATGAAGCAGGTCCCTCACACAGCAGAAGAGAAAATGGAACATCCCAGCATCAGCACCAAAGCAGTTTTCCATGTGCTCATTCCCTCGTTCATGCATTCAAACATTTCCCAGGAGACACAAACGTGGCCAAAACTGCTCCCTGTGGTAGAGGAGACCTCTAAGAGGCTAATCAGAATACAACACACTTAATGTTATATCTGAGATACACACAAGGTGCTACTGGATGGATAAAACAGGGAGGGGAAGAAAAGACATTAAACATGGGTTTAAAAGATAAATAAAAGTTCAAGTACAGAAGGGCATGCCAGGCAACAGGAATAAGTGCAAGAGCACAGCACAGAGCAAAAGGGCAGGAGAGGGTCATGGGATGACAAAACTTTTCATGCATGTGATGGACTGGGAAACTTGTAGGGCTTGGGAAGGTGGAGCAGGAAGAGGCGGGAAGGATGGGCAGGGGCTAGATTCAGAGCCACAGGCCCTGGGGCAGTTGCGATGTGCTGTTCTGAACTGAGATGCACTGTGGGTGTAAAATACACACCAGATTTTGAAGACCCAGTGGAAATAAATAAAGTACCTCATTAATATTTTTACATTGTTTGGCTTATAAAATGATAATATTTGGGTTATGCTGAGCTAAATAAAATGTATTATTAAAATTAATTTCACTCAATGGTTTTGACTTCGTTAGTGTGGCTGCTAGAAAATTTAAGATGACATATATGGCTCACATTCATCTCCACTGGGCAGTGCTGGGCTCATTCAAACATGCGGGCATCCAATTCCATCGTAAGGGGTTTGGGGCTCATCTGGTAGCAACAGGGAGTCACCAGAAGTTCCAGAGCAAAGGAGCAATTCAGTCCATTGCAGGTTTAGGAACACATTCACCTTCAGCAGGTGCAGGCTGGAGGGGTAAAGCCATGGTCAGGGAGGGCACTCTGTGGGACGTGAAGCTTCCTAAGGCAGAAATGCTTAACTCTGAACATATCAAAAAAGGAAAATGTGGGGGAGCTATTTAAGACAAGAGAAAACAACTGACAAATCAAAATCAGATTACTGCACTACAAAAACATCACAGGAATCAATTACAGTTCTTTGGGGAGAAATGCCTACTCCTCCAACCCTCCACTGCCCCAACTCCCATCAGATCACATAGTGTAACCTTCCTGGCTGATGTAACATACAAAGCTGAAAAGACAGCTTTCAGGGCACAGGAAAAGCAGCGGCAATGCTTAAGAAAAGAACTTACTCCTCTTTCCTTATTAAGGAACCAAGAGGAAAACCTACCCCACTGGGCCCCAGACAGCAAACTCTAACAGTGTGCTCTTTTATACCTTCCTTCAAGGCTGCTGACAGGAAAGGCCGTTGCCAAGGAAACGGGCCCAGCCAGGAAGCGAGTGGAGCAAACACAGACAGTCTCACGGCCGATCTGCGGACAGAGCCGACCAGTTGGTAAATATTACACCAGGCACATACCAGAGACACAAAGTAAACAGTATGTCATCCCCGCGCTGGGCTGGAATCGTTCCACAAGGAAATGTTGAACTCAGAAGCTGTGCAGCTTGGTTCCCATGTTACAAGGGATGACCTCCCAATATGACAGGGCATACAGTGGGGCACTGGGACATTTTGCTATAGTAGGATTACAGCTCTCTATATATGTGAGTTCCACATCTGCAGATTCAACCAAATAAAAAATATTCTCCAAAAAATGTACAAATAATACAAATTGTAAAATACATTAAATATATAAAATATAAACTATTTATGTAGCATTTACATTGTATTAGGTATTGTAAGTAATCTAAAAGTACATGGGAGAATGTACCCAGGTTACAGACAAATATACTATTTTACATAAAGGACTTGAGCAGCCTCAGATTTTGGTAGCAGTAATGACCCTGGAACCAATCCCCCGGGATATCAAGGGGTGACTGTACCGAGCATCTCCCAGCACAGGGCCTGTCGGTGCTGGTGGCAAAAGAGATGTCAACGTACTCTGGAGAAACGTAGGAAACCAGTGGGCAAGTTGCTTCTCCTGCATGGCAGCCTCAATTTTGCTTACCTTTAAAATGGGTATAATCTTTTAAAGATTATGTCACAGGATCATTGTGAGCATTCAATGGAGTAAAATAGTTTAATAAATAAGATAAATATGTAGTCACCTCAATAAATGTTAGTTTCACTTCCCATTCTGGTGTGTGACATCTGGAATTACAGATATTCTGTCTACAGTTTGAATGCCAAATATTTAGATACTTCTATTAAGTAAGCCTAAGTCTGTCTTAGCTTTCTTAGTATATAACTCTGACTACAACCACAAAGAGATTCTTTTTGCTTTGTATCTTTTATGTGAACGGTAGGTAAGTCACATCTCTTGGATTTTTTACTGATGTAATTGATGATCTGGGTTCAAGTCCTGAACATGCAAACCATTCCAGTGAAGCCCATTTTATTAGATTGAGGCCATGCTCTAGTCTAGCAAGATCACTTGAAAGCTGTCCTCTGTCCTCAGAGAGCTTGATGTCTGGAGCAGTGGTTTTTAAAATGTGTCTCTTGACCTCAGAATTAACTGAGGTGGTTGTTTAAAAGGCAAGTTTTCAGGCTTCATCTTAGACCTACTGAATCAGAACATCTAGAGGCAAGTCCCAGAAACCTGCAATTTCAGCAAACTTTCCAGGTTACACTCATGCCCAATAAAGTTTGAAAAATCAATTATCTTCATTATTTCTGCATTTAAAGAATTGATCCTTGGACCACCTGCATTTGATGCCTGTTGAAATGCAGGTTTCTGAGCATCATCCACATGTAAGGAATCATAGTCTCTGGACTTGAGAACCTGCCTGTGTAACAAATTCTCCAGTTGATTCTCACTCACACTAAAAGCTGAGAACCAGTGGCCTAGTGAATTATAAAGAAAGGCTCCCCAAACTTGGCATAGGTGTGCATAGGAAGTGCCTGGAGAGCTTGTTAAAGCAGAGATCACTGAGCCCACCTCCAGAAAATCTGACTCATTAGCGGAGGGATCCAAGAACTTGTATTTCTAACAAGCTCCCAGGTGATGGAAATGCTGCTGATCTGCAGATCACACTGTGAGCAGTCGTGGTGTTAAACTCACATTATTCTATATATTTTAAAAAATACACCCATAACTAAAGAATCTATATAAATCCTATTGAAACAAAAATGGCGATGCCTTTTTGTAACCTGGGAAAGGTTTGTGTATGAATGTGGTAAAATACACATAACATAAAATTTACCATTTTAGCCATTTTAAAGTAGACAATTCAGTGGGCATTTGATACATACACAACATGGTGCCACCATCGCTACTATCCATTCCCAGAATTGTCTATCACCCCAGAAGGAGACTCCATACTCACTTAGTAGCCACTCCCCATTCTGGCTTCCCCTCAGTTTCTGGCAACCACTAATCTGGTTATTCTCTCTATTAATTTGTCTATTCTGTATATTCCACATACATGAAATTATACAATATATGACCTTTTGTATATGACTCCTTTCACTTAGCAAGATGTTTTCAAGGTTCATCCGTGTTGTAGAATGAATCAGAATCTATTCTTTTTCATGGCTCAACAATACTCTATTGTGTGGCTAGATCACCTTTTGTTTATCCATTCATCAGTTGATAGACACATAGGTAACTTCTACCTTTTGACTGCTGTTAATAGTGCTCCTATAAACACTAGTGTGCAAGTTTTTGTTTGAACATCTGTTATCAATTCTTTGGGGATATATGCTTAGGAGTGAAACTGCTAGGCCACATAATAAGTTTGTGTTTAACTCATTGAGGAATTGCCAAATTGTCTTCCACAGCAGGCTATGCCACTTTACATTTTAGTCAGCCATGTATGAGGGTTCCAGTTTCTCCACATACTCACCATCACTTGTGATTTTCCTTTTTTTATTATGACCATCCCAGTGAGTATGAAGTAGCATCTCGTTGCAGTTTTGATTTTTATTTCCTCAGTGACTAGTAACATTGGGCATGTGTTCACACCCTTACTGGCCATTTGTGAATCACCTATGGAGAAATATCTATTCAAGAATCTGACCATTTTTTAATTGGATAATTTGTCTTTTTTGTTATTGAGTAGTAAGTTAGTTATATATTCCTGATATTAACTCCATAAATTTATACAAACGATTTATAAATAAATCCCATTCTGTGGGTTGCCTTTTCACTAACCTGATAGGCCTTACCTTTTTGAAGATTAATTAAATTCCAAGGCAATGACAGTTCTACAAAGGGGCATAACTGGCAAAGACTTGGAATCTGCACTGTCAAAGACTCTCAGAAAAAAAACAGAAACAAAAAAACTGAGGCCCAGAGAGCTACAGAGTCTGTCCCAAGCTCTCATGGGAACTCCTCCGCACTGGAAGGGCCTTAGAGAACATTCAGTCCACTCCCACAACACACAATAACCACATGCAAACACACACACACACACACACACACACACACACACACACACATACACACACGATCCCATTTTATGCCTCGGATATTAAGGGCACTTGAAATATACCCTTAGAAAGTTGCCTCATTTTGGAAATCAGGCTGTAATACATCTATAGAGGTTAATGCATTCAAAGTTAGACTTTCAGCACTAGATAATTTTCCATTAAAATTCTAAAGTCAGAGCTTACAAAAAGAAAGCAAAATAGGTACTCAGGGTGGATCTAGAGTTACTTCAATGTTAGACACTTCCTTTAATTAGGAATTCATTTCTGAATTAGAGGTATATATATATTACCTACTAGTGAAATGGGTTAATAAGCACAAAGCAAGTGTCTCGAATGTAAACAACAACAAGGGCAAGGAAGTAACACAGAATGTCAAATCCGAAAGAGTGAAAGGTGATAGGCCTGCAGTGCTTGCTTTACAATCAAGTGTAAATTCTGCTTTGCTGTGTCACTGCTTAAAACACTGAACAGACTAAACAAAATGGCAAAGAAAACACTTCCATGGGCTGTGAAAGCCCTCATCCAGTCTGCCAGTTTATGATTCTTGTGTAAAGTGCCCCTTCCTTCATTTTAAATTTAACTAAGTATCTCAGTTCATGATCCTTTCCAATCCAAAGAAGCAAAGATGAACAAAACAAAATAAACATAATCAAGCACAAAATGAGTGTCTGTTATGTGCCTGGGTCTGGTCCAACTGCTAAACCCAAAGAGGTAGAAGCAGTGAAGCAGCAGAATCAGGAATGGCAATTGCTGTGATGCCTGGCAGAACAGCTTCAGCCTCACAGGAGCAACAATTAACTAAAAATGTTTTGTTCACATATACCCCATTTCTTTCTCAAGAGAGCTTTTGGGGGATTCTACAATAAAGAGTATAATACCATTAACAGAATAAATAAAGGAATAGTCAGGAAAAGAAAAGAGTGAGAAAGGAAATATGAAGCATAATAGTAGAGATGACTTAGAATCTATGAGTAGCATCAAATTTGACTGTGAGCTTCCTAGCAGCCAGGGGGGAAAATGGAGATACTATGTAATTTTTAGTATTAGAACTATGATTCTTAAATCTTTAAGAAAAAAAATATCTTAAAAGTGACAAGTTCCCAAAGAACATTCTCAAATGTTTGGCTAAAATAACTCCTAATGATTTAAACATAAGGATTTGATAAGTTTTTCTGAAAACTGCCAGCCTACCATTAATGCTTTTCCCTAATGTTTTGCAGTAGGAAGGCCTCATGCAAACTCAGAAAGCTACATGCTATAACTAAGAGAAAATGACATATTAAGGGTCTGATGAGAATGACTTGGAGGGCTCACACATTCAGCAGCACACATCCCTAGTAGGGCCATCGTGAACATCAAAAATACTCCAGACTATACATCTCCGGGAGTGGAATAACTCCAGTGTTAGACAGCTTTCCAGGGAAAGAAAATGGATATAGTCCAAGTCCAAAAAAAATTAACAACTCCTTTTTTGGGGAGGAAGAACTGTATCTGAGACATGGAAAAGATAAATCCCTGGAAAAAAAATCCAGTTATACGTCGCCTAGTCAGATGATGCATCCTGAAACAATAGACTGTTCTGTCACCAAGTGTATTAGTCTTTTCTCACGCTGCTTATAAAGACATACCTGTGACTGGATAATGTATAAAGGAAATAGGTTTAATTGACTCAGTTCCACATGGCTAGGGAGGCCTCACAATCATGGTGGAAGGGAAATAAGGAGTAAAGTCACATCTTACATGGTGGCAGACAAGGGAGCTTGTGTAGGGGAACTTCCCTTTATAAAACCATCAGATTACATGAGACTTATTCCCTATCATGACAATAGCACAGGAAAGACCTGCTCCCATGATTAAATGACCTCCCACTGAGTCCCTCCCATGACATGTGGAAATTACTGGAGCTAAAATTCAAGATGAGATTTGGGTGGGACACAGACAAACCATATTACCAAGCCTTGGTGAAGTAGCAAAGAAAGAGGCTTTCTTCAAGAGGAGACGGCTGACTGTCTCAGTTAACAAATCCAGCACTCTGGAGTGCCAGGAAAAATGTCAAGCAAATGCATGTGAAGGTGAGAAATAGAGAGAAAGTGTAAGATTAGAAACAAGGAGAAGTGATTGCGGTCAAGCTGATTTCTCCATCCCGTTCTGTGTCTATAGATACCTATATGTTCTGAGATTAGAGTTATCAAGTCATAAAACGTAACAGATTAATCATTGTGTTTATTAAGAATCTTTTGTAGTAGGCAACGGGAAATTGATTCAAGTTAAGCATAGAAAGAATTTGTTGAAAGGTATTGAAGTGACATATAATAGAATCAAAGGAAAACTAAAAGAGAAAGAAAAGCCTCAAGAATCCAGACACCAGGACATCTGTGAGCATCTATGTAGCAAGAACTCCTGCCCAGTCACTTTAGGATATCCCTCAGCTCATGAGTTAAATTCCAAGGTGGTAGAGCCTGATTATTCCAGCGTGGGTCACACGTCCATTCTCTGGCATTTCATCTTAACCAGTGGTTGTGAATCAGGGGCCATTTTGCCCCCTAGGAGACATCTGGCATTGTCTGGGGACATTGTTGGTTGTCACAATCAGAGGGCATTAGTGGATTTTACAACCAAGGATGCTGCTAAATATCCTATAGCTCATGGGGCATACCCTTGCAACAAAGACTTTACCCCAGTAGTGTCAAAAAGTCAGTAGTGTCAAGGTTGGGAACCCTGATTCTGACTGATGAGTCCAAAAGCAGCACAGAAGAGGCATTTCCTTAATGGAAAACGGGGTGTGTAGTGGTCTCATCTTTTGCCTACTCTACCCAGACTCCCTGGAATCCCTTTGACCATCTCTCTTCCCCTGCCCCAGCTTTGTCTCTACCAGCAACCAACTTCTATATTCTTCAAAGAATAGTCCTGGGCTGCTGCAGCCTTTGGCAAGTTTAGAGAGCTTGGAGTGCCTGGGTGTTTATCCCATACGGGAGACCCATAGTGGGGTAACAGGAAAACCCAGCTCTCTTGCCTCAAGTCAGGTGCCATTCACACTCCAGAGCTCCCCCATAGGATGGGGCTGAGGCTGGGACTGTGCTTAAATGGCACCCTTGCTCAGCATCTCCTTCGTCTCAGTCCTGCTTCCCCACTGCCTGACTGGTTTCTTCCAGGAAAACTCTCTTAATAACTCATTTGTAGCTATATCTCCACTTAGGATGTGCTTTCAGAGAGCCTGACCTAAAAAAAAAAAAAGTAAAGTGTGAGGATTGCTGATAGGAAACCAGCATAATCAAACAAACTCTCCTGCCTGGGTTTCCTGCTCTCCCCTCACCATATAAAAAGGTGAAAGATAGAAATCACGCTCTTATTCAAATGTAGTGACCAGGAAATGCCCCAACCATCTTGTATCCAGGATTAGACCTCCACAAACAGAACCAGAGGCTTAAGGCTCCAAGACAGAAGCAAACAAGTTGATGCTTTCTGATTATTAATAACAGGTTGACACTTCCTAATCACTGATGACACAAACAGCAAAATCACCAACACCGAGCATCAGACTTCATCTCTGTGGATGGCTGGAGAGGCAGCCACCTCATCCAGACAGGAAGAGAAGATTATTCATAGAGGAAGAATAATGATGCTTAGTCACAAAAATGAGATGGGGAAAGGCACAAGAGAATCCAAAGTGTCGACCCCTGGGGAGTCGAATTGCTAGTTCCTTGTGAAAATTCAAGCAGCTGAAATGCAAGGTTTAGATGAATGCCTTATGAATGAAATATAAGAGATTTACTAGTCTGCAGATAAGAAAATTAGACGTTTCCAAGTGGCACAGAAGAGCAAAGGAAGTAAGCAATCTTTGCAGATCTGCAAAGTCCTTAGAGTGGATTGAAATCAAACAAAGGATATGAAAAGACACCTAAAATAGGGGCAGAAAACTGACCTCAACTCTGTTGCCTGCCTCGTAATGCCAATAGGGGCTTTAAGTAAGATTGAGAATGCACTCTTCTAAGTCTATGGAGCTGTCCAATACAGTAGCCACTGGCCCCAGGGAGATGTCTAAGTTCAAATTATTTAAAACAAAACAAAATCCATAATTCAGTTGTTCAAATGCATTGGGTTGTATTGCCAGCTCAGTGACTTATTTAAGCAGGTCTCATCCCTCTGTGGACCTCAAAATCCCAGCTGGCAAAGAAGGGGCCGACAGGAGGTCTGTAAGATCTCTTCCAGCTCTGGTATTCTTCATTCTGTGGCCTGTCTTGGAAAACAGCTCAGAAGGAATCATCTTAAAATGATCCATAAGGGTTGTATACCTACAAATTCAAAATCCATGTGTCCCAGTAGACCAAGAAGTGTACTTCTCACATCCTCCTTCAGAAAAGGATTTGCTACCACTAGCTCTTGGCTTTTTGGGCTCTGCCTCAGATGCGGAGAACAATTCCACACAAGGTCATGGCCTCCTGGGAGCAGCGTATATTCAGTGACTGAGCAAGGTGAGGTATAAAGGCCTGGTCATTCCGTACCACAGGAGAAAGCTCTGACAGGCAATACTGGCTCCTAAGCCCTCCACTGGGTTGAAGGTCTTCGTGGGGCATGCATAACAGTTCAGCTTCTCCTCTGCCCAGCCCTTCTGTCTCCCCACCCTTTCATTGGTGTTCATCGCTAACAAATACTGTATCCACTAATAAACGCCTCAGGGTCTGCTTCCAGAAAACCCAATCTCTGTCACTGTGGGCCATTAGAGGTGGCTTGGCTAGGCTGGGCAAATAGAACAAAAGGATTCTATGGAGATTTGATGGTATAACAACAATTAATAACAATTGTAATAGCAATTATACGTCCAGGCACTCTTCCATGTACTTTACACATGCTAACTCTAACGCTCACCCAACCAAACAAATTAAGTGCTGTCATTATAGACAGGAAACCAAGGTACACAGAGGCCACAACGGGCCTATAGCCGGACCTAAACCCTGGCAGGCTGGCTCTGGAGTCTGCACTCTCACCCACCAATTTGAGGCATTATCTCACTGGCCTTAAGCCATTAACTCCCCTGGCTTCACTTTTTCCTTTGTGGTGTGAGAAGTCCAGAGCCAGTAACCTCCCAAGCCCTTCCAAAGTCACTGTGTGGTGCTCCCTCTCCTTCTCGATGTGTCCATGGCAACCCAGAGCTTGTCACAGTCAGGCCCGGAACTCAAAAGTCACTGTTGTCCCCACACCCTGAGGCTCTTTGCTCCACTCTGGTCTGACTTTACAGAGGGGGAGGTGGAGGCAGACCCAGAAGAAGGGCTCTAATCTATCTAGCTCTAATCATGGCTGTAGAGTAACAGCAGTAATAGAAGTAGTGGTAAGAGGAAGATTAGCAACATTAAACAGCAGTAGAAGTTACTGTAGTAGACGAAGAGAAAGAAAAGTAAAGAAAGGGGAAAAGAGAAAGGAAAACGATATAGTTGTGGCAGTAGTGGTGGAAGAAGTAGGACTTACAGAGGAACTTATAGAAGAAATCACAGTAATGACTGTAGTGTACACCATAATAGAAGTAGTTGTAGTAGCAGCAGTGGCAACAGAATTAGTAGTAAAAGAAACGACAGTAGTTAATAGATGAAATTGTAATACTATAGGTAGTAGTAATAGTGATAGAAGGAGTAGTAACGTTAGCAAAGGCAGTGGTTTTCAAAGAAGAAGAAGGGGAGGAGAAAGAGGCGGAGGAGGAGGTAGAATTAGAAGAGGAGGAAGGAGAAAAAACACCAACATTTATGAAGACCTCCTAGTGCCAGACACTGTGGCGAATGGGTTTTGTATATTCAATCCTCACATCTCTCTTGTTAGCCAGCTACCTACAATAATGCTTATTTCACAGAGGGGCAAACCAAGATTCAGAGATGTCAACCTACGCAAAGAGGTGGTGGAGTCCAGGCCTTGGCCTTCCACCACGTTGGCTGCCTCTCCAAGGCCACCCACACCATGCGCCAGAGGGAGTAGCTAGCTGTGTTCTTTCAATTTTTACAATGCTCATTCCAAGAGTCCTGCCATATAAAATGATTTGACCCTCTCGTCCTCAGAATTAGTAGGAAACTTAGAATTAAATTCCCTCGGATAAGATCCTTTGTAAATATTTTCCATCGTTGCTTTATTTGAAAAATAGGCATGAGACTGGTTGTCACCCAATACTCTGTTGACACTTCCTTTTTAAAGAACATAACATACATTCTTGGGCTGGGCTCAAACATTCTTACATTTTGTTTTTTAAAAAGAAACTATTTATGGAAAATCATAATTATTGGAAATGCAAGGTGGAATCCCTGAGTTCTTTCTTCCTCTGTGATAAAGGGCATAAAATGTCAGCTTTCTACCATTCTGAGAGATATATTCCCCTCTCCAGCCCCATTTCTAAAGACTGGCACAAAGTGTCATCATAATAACAACTAAAAATGTTAATGGATATTTGCCATTTCGGAGGGTTGCTATATAAAGCATTTTATGTGCATCTTTTCATTGAATTCTCATCATAACCTTATGAGATAGGGTTGTCAGCATCAGCCCCATTTTACCAGATGGCGAAACCAAAGCTTGTGGGCTTTAAGAAAATCACCCAAGTTCACCCTGTAAGTGAACAAAGTGGGCTCCTAATCACAGGTGTGTCTGAATCAAAGCGAGAGCTCCTAGACTAACTGGGAGTAGCTGGAAGTTACCAACTAAGGGAATTTAAGAAACTCAACTCCTGAAGGAATGAAAACTTTAGATGGATGACTGTTCAGCAACTGACCGACAAAAATACAGTCATGAGAGGTCACTGGAAAAAACCGCCTAAGTAAGAGCTTGGAGTTGGAGGTGGGGGTTCTGTGAATATCTTCATGGTCATTCATTCACTGTGTCTTCAGCAAACATGTGCTGCTCATCTATCACGACAGACAAAGCCCTAGGAACCAGGAACACAATTGGAACCAAGTCAAACACAGTTGCTGCCTTCTAAGGGCTCACAGTTGAGAAGAGAACAGACAGTCAACAAGCAATCACAGTTGAATGGGAGAAATGAAACGCTAAGGTTTCACTTTGAAGGAACTGAGAGGGGGATAGGATACAGCCCAAGGGGAGAGAGGATACAGTCAAGAAAGGCTTGCTGGAGAAGATGCCACAAACTGCTATTTGAAAAACAAACAGAAGTCAGCTAGGTAAATGAAGCTGGCTGTGGAAAGAGTCCTGGGCAGAGAGAATGGCATGCACAGTGGCTTGGAGGAGAGGGCAAGGAAAGACTGGAGAACTGCAGGACCTTAGTATGTACATTCTGATGCTGGACATGGAGGCCTCAGTCCTTTGTGGCTGGGTCATATGAGCCACTCTAAGAGACCTAAGTCCCCTCGTCCTGGCTCCAGCTCCAAGCTTACCCAATCACCCTCTAGTTATCATTGGCTTCCAATGATAACAGGGACAGAAGGTCTAGACAGGAGCTAGATTTCAAATGCAAATTAACAGATGGATTTTTCAATTATTTCTTGCCCCTCTCAAGCGAATTGCATTTTTACCACTGAGTTTCCAGGAACCTGGTCACCTGAGTGTCCAAGCCCACACAGTACAAACACAGACATAGGGCACAGCACCCTCATTCTGCATGGACCTTCTGGCTGAGATAGATCATTTGCCTGAGGGTGCATGCCATGGCCAGTTCATGCATCGGTGTTTACTGAGCATCTGTATCTGTTAAAATTCTTTCAACAGTGACCAAGAAAAAACTAATTCAAAGTCTTAAGTAATAAGGGAATTTATGATTTTATGGCCAGAGGACCAAGAGTAGGTTAATTCCATAGCTCAATGATGTCATCAAATACCAAATATTTTCCTACTGTTTCTCTCTTCCTTCATCTTTCTGTGGTTCCTGGTGTCTCACACAGAGTTAATAATCATTAGAAGAAAAGTGACTTTGCCTGCCCTGATCTTATCCCCAAAAGTGCCCTCACCCCATTAGATTTTCCCCCATACCTCATTGGCCAGAAATTGGTCACATGCCAAAATTTGGTTAAGAAAAGAAAAGGATTGCTTAAACTGGATCCACTGTGGGAAATATAGAAAGTTTCACCATGCCTGATCCACAGCTCCGTGGAGGAGGCAAAATTGAATGATTAGGGGCTCTGCCAGCCAGGAAAAGTAGGGTTTAAAAAATGGATATGAGTCATTTGCCTGGCTTTCAGTAAGGTCTCAATAAATGTTTTCTGAATGAGGAAAGGAACGAGCAAGTTGAGATGGTTACAAGAGGCAAGGTAGCGTAACAGCTATGGACATGTATTCAACACAACCCTCTGAGTTGAAAAAACTAGAAACTCAGTTCAAACTTGCTTCAGAGAAGAATAAATGATACCTATTGAATCCTATAATTGAGAAGTCTAGGATTGTACCAGCGGCAGGCTTAGCGGGATGCAGTAATCCACATACTATTTTCAGGAATCAATGCCGTCAACAGCAGCCTCCCAGGTTAACAACACTAAGGGTACATTTTTTTTCCCAGCCTTCCAGCCCAAGTTCCTGATCTGTGGCTCAATGGCCTGATCCAGATGCACAGGCTGGGGCTGTGAGGGGGCTGATTGGTCAGCCATGGGGTCACATGACCCCCATGGACATGGGAAGCAGGAAGAGAGTTTCTCCGAGCTCAGGAGCAGGTGAACTGGAGGCAGAGCAGGCACAGGGTGAAGAAGGGAGGAGAGGCTGAAGAGAGATGTGACTTGGCTCTTAGTCATTTTCCATCGTTTCCTCATAGCTCCTGGCTGTTTTTTCTTTGGTGGTTAGGACATAACCAGGCAATCCGCACATTTCCTAGTCACGTCTCTCTGCTAAACAGCAAAAATGCCTTGCGAGAATCATTCCAAACCAAGAGCTGGGTGGGTGGATGGAGAAAGACATTCGCATCTAATTAATGGGAGCTGACAGTCATGAAATGATGTTGGTGGCAAAAACTTCCTTTAACCTAGGTTTAGGAAGGGGCCACTTAGGAGATGATTAATGACGTTTTATTCTTCATAGTCTCAGTGAAAGTAAAGGAGAAACATAACTGTTGTCATTTGGTTAAAATGTGGCAATTTGTTCACTGGCAGTTTTGTTCGTTGGGAAGGGGTGGGGATCTGGCCAGAGCAGAACAAACAAGGTAGGCACGTTGTAACAACGCACAGCCGAAGCCTGTCTGTTTGGAAAAGGAGCTGAATGGAATACGTGACTGGTTTTTACGTAATTCAGAACCCACAACTGCTGCACTCATTTCAGAATTTCCAAACTGGGTTCCTCTTGAGTGGGCCTATAGGAGGCATCAAACATCGCATCCCCCTGGAATGATCACATGACAAATATGAGAAAGCACGCCATGTATCGTCAGGATGTATTATGTGGCCTAGTTTCCCCACCATAAGGCCTTGCCCTTGCTGGTCTCCCCACTTGGAATGCCCTTCTCTGTGATCTTTGCAGGACTGGCTCATCCTGTATCTTCACATCTCAGTTCAAATGTCACCTTGTCAGAGAGGCCTGACCCCATGATCTGCTTCACAGGACACTACTTAATTTCTCAGCATATCCCTGGCTGATATGTACTTGGTTTATTTGCATGTTCATAGACTCATTTTCTTTATGGCTCAGGATGGCCCCTTAAGGGCAGATGCTTGTCCTATCTTGGTCATCAGTAGATGGCCAGTGCCTCGCCAGTGACTGGCACTCAATTATTTGTTGAAAAACTTAATGATCTCTGACCCCTTCTTGCTAACATCTGCCATAGCAGATTCCTAGCATAGGCTCCAAACTCTTGCATTGGCTCTTCCATCTACCAGAAATCCATGTGCTCACTCACCTTCACACCAAAGGACTACAAGATGAATTCCATTCATTCTTCAGGGCCAATGTTACCTTCTTTCTGTAGCTTGCCTGGATCCCCAGCTCAGCCCAAAATAGAGTATAATAAAAATAACCCAGGCCCTGAAGTCAGACAGACCTATGTTCAATTTTGCCTCCAACACTTACTAGCTATGGGTGCTCAGAAACATGTTTGGCTCTTTAGCCTCAGTTTTCCCATCTGAAAAATGAGAATCATAACAGTACTAACATAGAATTTCCTTGAGGACTAAATGAGGTCAAATGTATACAAAATGCCCAGTCCTAGCACCTCACATTATTGTTTTAGGATTCTAGAATCAATCATAGTCATTTGTGGATGTATCTGTACCAACAGGAGGCTGTGAGTTCCTCAAGAAGGGACTATTTGCTGCTTCTCTTTATGTTATCATGTCTTGCATTTTTTGTGGAGCATAGTAGGTACTCAATAAATATGTGTCGAATTAAATTGGATGTCATTCCAACATTTCCTAGGAATTCAAGTGGCTTCTCTACTCCTTTTCCTTGACTTGCAGCTATCCAGAAAAAGCAAACCCATGTTGCTCATGTCACAAGCAAAAATTTAAGAAGAAATGTCATCCATGAGAAAATAATCACACCCCATGTTCCCACACCAAACGGAATTGTTTTCAGTCAAGTTCTAGTCTGTGCACTCTGCCCTTCTAACCAATGTTTATTAATGTTAGCAATCAAGAGGTTACTAGGGGCAATTGCTCAAAACTGGCAGGAAACTAACATTTGGTTGGTATCTGAGTCTCTCTCTGGAATGGATGCGTCTTCACATTCACTTCTCATGCTGAGGTTTGTTTTTCCCACATGTTGTTCAGAAAACACAAGACTTAATGCCCTAGCTTTTTGCTGCCTAAAACTGCCAACCCTTCCCTTCTTCAACCCCAGGGACTATGTCAACTTTAAGGTCATGACTGCAGGGCCACAGAGGAGCCAGACATGATAAAAAATATTATTGTTTGCTTCCCTGGTTTCTGGTACAATCAACAGGAGCCCTCAGCTCCCAGAGCCCCAAGACTCTACAAATTCCTGTTCCAACCCAAAACTTCACCAGTCACTAGAACACTAATCATTTTATCAGACACCTAAGGTGACTCCAGCATCTCATTCCAAGTTCTGACTATGCTTTATTTTTTTTTCCAACATTATAAATGTGCTACTTTCAAAAAAACATGTTTTTGTTGGAAAGATCTGTATGTCCTTACTAATCTTTCAGATCTTACTGGAGTCCCTTAATATGCCCCTTAAAATATCCATTAAAAAGTCAACCATAACTGTTTAAATACTTTTAATACATACATTTAAAAAGAGAGCAATGATATATGCTACACCGTTCAAAGATGGTGGTGGAGTTAGAAAGGGAAGTCAGTGATGAGCGTGAGGTCACAGACTCACCATTGGGGACTATTCTTCATTCAGCAAATTGTCATTTACTTGGAATATCTCCCCCATTCCATGGATTTTAGGCATATTTTCTCTTTCAATGGGAAAATGGAAGGAATAGGTCATTGGGACCTTTCATTTTTCTCATTCCTATCATCTAAACACAAAGAAACTGCCCTGTTTAGAAAATGCTGCTAAGTTAGGGCAGCCCAGGGATATTTCAAGCTTGCATTCTGGCCATTTCTCTCTGTTTTATATGGCTTCCTATTCTCACATCCAATGAAAATAGCTCTTTCCATGGCAACAGCACATAGAGATATCATGGCAGAATTGTGTTGTGGTTTTTTTTTAGCGTACTATTTATCTTGAAACTGCACCAATTTCTCTCGTTTTTCTCATTCCACAATCACACCACTGTTGGCAGGTTCTCTTGAGGGCATGTGAGGACACTTAGTCACCTTTACCAAAGGATTGTAGTTCTCCTTCTTTAGTCCACCATACATTAGTCCTGTGTACTTGCCAAGTTTTTAACTTCGGGTGCTCAAGTTGAAGTTCTCAGTTTGATGTTCAAAGCCATTCACAATAGCCTTGACTGCTTCCATATTTTCATATCCTAACACTGCCTACATTATAAAAATACTGAGCTGTTTAACCTGTGACCCAAAGATGCCTAGACCTTGTTGGCCAGCCTCTCACTGCATTACAGCCAAATTTAACATATCACCTTATTCCAAACACACACGTTAATACACACATACAAATACATAGACACATAAATCTATTTCCTATAGCATTTAGACAACAAAGTAAAATTTTGCTGAAAGTCTATGGAGAAGACTGAGAATGGGAATTATACTACACATTCTTAGACAAATGTGCCTTTAAAATGCCTTTTTATAACATTTCTTTAAAGTTCCTTTTCCTTTAATAATTGTTAAATGTATCTCTACCCCTAGCTCCTTTATCTCAAAACTGCTCTCCAGTTGAAGTTAACTCTTTCTCCCCACCTCTCCTCCAGTTCAAACATCCCACTGAACAAAATGAGATCCAGGCCACTAGCTGAGAGGTTTCAGTGAAATCAGATCATTAGGCTGGGCCTAATCATTCAGCAAAGTTCATTAGGTTTACCAACCAATCACTGATGGCTTGAATGAGTCCCAGGCTGAGAAGAGATGGGCATTAATGTCCTCTTCAACCCATCATGTGAAATTTACAAGTATACTAGGCACCTCTGGCTTCATGAGTGCACATGCTATTCCTGCTTCCTAGAATGCCCTTTCCTCATTGCTTATCCGATAAAACCTTTAAGGTTTTAAGATCCAGCTCAAGAATCAATACTTCTGAGAAATCTTGGGGATTTCAGACATGTATCCTCATCCAAAGAAAAACATAAAAATCCAGAGCTGGCCATTCTGACGTAGCGCTGTTCACGACCCCTGGGTTTTTTACTTATTGACCATGTCTTTGCCCTACTTCTCTTATCTTAAAAGGAAAGTCTTCTCACCTGAATTTTCAGAACCCAGATCAGCACTGAGTATATACATAGTATATAATCAGTAAATGTTCACCAGATGGAATTATATTCTTGCCATACATCCAGGAATTGGGTGAAGCAGGTATTATATTTTAATAGGCATTGATAGGCAAATTCTTTTTCCTCTCTGAGACACGGGTTATACTGTATGAATGCCCTAAGCACTATACATGTATTAATTCATTTAATCATCACGAGAACCCTATGAAGTAAATGCTATTATCATCCTCATTTTACAGAAGATATGGTTGGATTTCCCTTTGGTAAATTTTGTTGTAGTTCAAAATGCTTTTCACCCATCCTGGGGTGTCTCTCCCTATAGGAGGCTTATATACCCAGGCATGGCTACGTGACTAACTTTGTCCTAGGAAAACTAAAAAGTAATGTGTGTCATCCACAAAGATTTAAGAACCAGCATGTGATTGCCCTACTTCTTTCTCCTCTACCCTCTTAGACACTTCTACTCCATCATCATGGATGCCTGAGTAAAAATGATATGGGAGGTACCACTGATCCATGTGACCACAGAGCACAAGCAAGAAATAACCTTTGTATCTGTAAGCCACTGAACTCTGGGTATCATTTGTTGTCTCAGCATAATTTAGCCTAAACTGACTTATGAACTCCACGAATCTGTCGTTTTTTCAACATTCCCAATGTCATTGAATGAGATTAACATCCATCTATTTACACAAGTGATGAATCTGGAATTTATTTCTGGTGCTCCTCTCCCTTCTCTAAAGGAAAAAAGTATATATCCAAGCCCTGTCAATGCAACCTCCAAAGTCTCCCTGGAATGGAATGTCTCCACTTCTCTCTTCAATACCACCATCCTACGCCAAGTCACCGTCATCTCTCCCTTTGGCTGTTGAAATGATATATCTGAACTCCCTAGCACCATACTTCACTGACTTTTTTTTGCTGCCCATGCTATCCTCCACAGAGGCTCTATTATAACAACAGCATTAATCATGTTATTATGGTGTGTAGAAACATTCAGTGCCTTCCCATTGTTCTCATGTACTGACAAGACCCTCTAGAACCAAGCCTGCCTCTCCAATTTCTCTCTCTCTCTCTCTCTCTTTTTGAGATGGAGTCTCACTCTTTCACCCAGGCTGGAGTGCAGTGGCACAATCTCGGCTCACTGCAACCTCCGCCTAAAGCGTTCAAGCAATTCTCTGCTTCAGCCTCCCGAGTAGCTTGAATTACATGTGGCCACCACCACACCTAATTTTTTTGTATTTTTAGTATAGACAGGGTTTCACCATCTTGGCCAGGCTGGTCTTGAACTCCTGACCTCGTGATCTACCCATCTCAGATTCCCAAAGTGTTGGGATTACAGGCGTGAGCCACCATGCCTGGCCTCCAATCTCTTTTTATCCCAACACCTCACTTGAACTCAATAACTCAGCCACTCTGATCTTCACCTCACCCTTAAGCCACAGTATTTTTGACCTTCAGGCCTTGCACATGCTGTTCTTCCTGGGCTCCTATCTTCTCCCACTTCATTCTCTATCTTGCTATTCAAACGGCACTTCCTAAGGAAGCCTTCCTTTGACCATAACCCCTATAGTCTGGGTCAGACTTTCTTATTAAGTGCTTTTACAGGACCATGTACTTCTCTTTCATCGTATATTTCAAAATTGCCATTTGGATGCAATTATAGAATTGTTTTCTTAAGCTGCCTCCTAGACCATAAACTTTGTGGTAATGGGAATCATGTCAAATTCATCTTTTTACCTGGACACCCAACCATTTCTGAAACATGGCAGATGCTCAAATAAGATTTGATGAATGAAAGAATGAGTAAATAAGTGAATGACGACTCTTTCCATTTTGAGATTCTAGGGCTCCTTGTAAAGCTGGAAAAATAAACTAGCTTGCTCTCTCCCTTAAGCAGGAATGAAAGACAACCCTTCCATTCACTTTGTTGGATCAAAAAATGCAAGGTACTTCGGTAGTCAGATTTTTGTCAGTGTTTACAAAGGTACTTTTACATATCATCTCATCCACTTATGCCCCCTGTCCATGCAGAAAAGAAGTTTTATTCAGGATTGCTCTGAATACAGGCCTTGGATCTAAAGCAAATAACATGAACATCGGTACTGACAAGCAGGGCTGGGTCACTGCAAAGGTAACTTGGTCATGAACTAAAATGGACTGTTGTCTTTTGGAATGTGTACAGATGGTGACTAGAAATGGAGCACTGCCTGATATTTTCTCTCAGCAACTAGCTAGGGCTTTGGGCATCCCAGGGGCATGGTCTGGGCAGTTTCATATAAACAGCCCCAGAGGCCCTCGGCTGGGCCTCTGTGTTTTTCTAGGCCACTGGTCATGACACTGGCTGTACCGCTGCTCTTACAGATTGTGGTTCAGAGGCAGAAGTACTGGGCAGTGGGGCAAAGATAGAATACAAATGCAAAAAAAAAAAAAAATACCCATCAGAGAATAGAGCCAGGGGACCTATGTACTTCCAAGGATATTGTTTTCATGTCTACTGGCCATCGTTGTTCTAAACATGGAGTGTTTTCCTCCTGGAGGTTATGACTCAGCTCCCTGGGTAATAACCAGTGTGTCTGCTGGGCATACCCAAGCCACACTTTGGATTCTGGCACCCTCCAGGGGCAAGAAGGGGAACACAGGTCAAGGTGCTCGAGAACAAGAGAAGGAGCAGCTCTCTGGGGTAAGTAAGTGAGGGGATCAGAGAAAAAGAGAGATAGGTGACCTAGAGAGGCAAAAGGGTTGGACCAGGATTGACATGAAATTAAAGGGGAGAGAGTTAGACCAAGCTGAGGCAAAACCATTACTAATGTAGGCTTGTCTTCAGTAGCAACCATTTCCCTAGAGAAGTAGTTCTGAAAGTGTAGTTTCTATATGAATAGCATGAGCATTACTAAAAATTTTGTTAAAAGTACAAATTCTTAGGCCATACCCCAGATCTACTTCATTAGAAATTCTGAGGGTCTGGCCCAGCCATCTGCGTTAACAAGCCCTCCACATGATTCTGATACATGCTAAAGTTTGAGAGTCATTGCTGTTAGGTACCTAGTACCCTCACGTTGTCTCCAGGTGTCCAAGTCACTGCCCTATCTAGAGATACCTGGGCTTTACCTAAATTCTTCTCACCTCCCTTTCTGGAATCCTGTGAGTTCTCTCTGCCAGGCCCTTCCATCCCTACTTTCCCTGGACTAAGCCACCTAATTCATGCTTAGCTGTTCACAGTTGGCATAAATTGAATTACCCAGACCCAGTTCTTTACCCTTCCCTGTATCTGTCACTGTTTGCTATGAAGCCATGCAGTTCCTCCACAAAAGGCAGACTATATGGCCCAAGCCCTTCTCTTTGGGCTTGGTCATGTGACTTGCTCTGACCAACAGGATGTTAGCAGATGTGATTCGAGGACTTGAAATGTGCAGTGCACTGGAGCTTGCCCTCCTCTACTTGGTCATCCCCATGAGATGGGATCCTCCAGGGATAGGTTGCCCCCATGGCCTGATCCCAAAATAAACACATGTGGAGTACAGCCAACACAGCCAGCTAAGACAATGCACAAACCTATAGGCAAAACATACTCATTGTTGTATACATAAGATTCTGGGGTTTTAGTTACCTAGCAATAGCTGACCACAGCACATTGAGCATCCATCAGTTTCAATGCCAGCCTTGCAAGTGATCTACTTCCCCTACAAGATGGGATTCCTAAAATCCTAGTGACTTATGGCAGAGGAAGACTTTCAGGCCCTTTGCTTAGAGACAGTGAGGAATATATCTTAGGATCAGTTAGGGGGAATGGGGAGCTCTCACTTCTCTAAGGCCCACTGTAGTCAGCATTGCCCTGAGAGTCACTCTTTAGTCAGACAACAAGAAAGACAATGAGGATGGAATGGGAAACAGGCTGGGAAGGAAAGACAAGAATGAATGAGCAAATCAAGGCAACAAGTTAGGGTAAGAAGGAAGTGAAAAGCAACAAGCATCATGTCATATCTCACTCTCACTCGCTGCTGCTGATGCGTCCAAAGCGAATTTTTAAATGTCTCAGCTCCAGCCAGATGTCTTCATTTACTCTTGCTTCTGATCATGGCTTCCATATGATTCGCCTTTTGTTTAGCAAGCCAGTAAGAGTTGCAGCAGTGCCAGGATGAGGAGCAGTATTCTCTCGGTGGGAGGTGGCTGGGTACTATTTGTATGGAGTGAATTATTAAAAGCAAGTGCTCCCACCCAGACTTGTACATTGCAATTAATTGTTCCTAAAGTGCTTTCTTAGATGGGGTCACGGCAGTGAAATGCCACACATGCTTCCACTCAGCTGCCTGAGAACTCAGTCAGTGAGAGAAGCAGTGTGGGTTACGTGCTAGCCATCCACGGCACAACTCGGGCCACACAGGGAAGACAGGCCACTCCTGACCATGGGCACTTGGCTTCCCTATGTGTTGAAAAATGCTTGTTATAGACAAGCTATAGCAGAGTATTTGTCCTATAAGTCAAGAACAAAAGGGGAAATAATTAAGCACTTTCTGGGTACCCAGAGGTAGAGATTTAGGCATTTTCAGCACTGAAGCAACAGTGCCTGAGATATCTTGTAAAAATAGCCTCTCTTTTCAACCCCAATTAATTTAGCTGGTCTGTGCCATATCAGTGTCATCCATTCTCTGCCCAGCTCAGGGATCCAGGCTGGCCCCAGATTCTCAGAAATGAAGGGAAGGATAGTATGCTGGTTGAGCACTTGCTATATGCTAGGCATTGTGCCAAGCGGTTTACATAAGTTGTCTTAATTATTCTTCTAACTCTGTGAGGTCATGCCTTAATGCCCATTTTACAGATAAGAATAGTAAAACAGAGGTAAAGCAACTTGCTCTAAGCACACACAGTTATTAAGCTGGAAGCCAGGGTTGGAATCTAGACTTTCTAAGAAACTAATGACTGCATCCTTACCATAATACATTTACAGGGGCTTGTCCACTTCATCATTAGAAATTTTACTATCAGTTCCTGGGGGGCAGGGAGTGGATCTGCTTTTTGTCTACGCTAAGTTTACATGCATTCTCTCATCTAGTCTTCTGAATACTAGCATCCTCCTCATTTTATAGATGAAAAAAACTAAAGCTCAGAGAGATTAAGTAACTTGCCTAACATCACACAGGTAAAAAGTGGTAGTCGGGATTTGAACACAAGCCTGAATCCCTAATTGTGTTTCTATTCCTTTTATTGTGGGTACTTATGGCCCCATTACCCCAGTTGAAAAGTGGTTACAAGTCAAAAAAAGGAATGCTGTAAAAAACATAGCTTTCTTAGAGCTGATATAGACACCCGAGACCTCTTAGAGACATGTGACCTGCATCCACAGCAACCCTGAAGCATGAAAAATACTTTGAGAACAAACTCTACTCCCTCACGCAACTGTGCTGACCCAGACTTTGGAGCTCACCTTTGGAAACACCAAGAATGAAAACAATGACAACAGTGGATTTGAATGAGCAATCTATAAAAGTAAGTTGCTACTTGGATGAGAAACAATATTAAAAATATATTCCAAGGGTCACATTTCCCCAGCCTTGAAAATATCCGAAAATGGAGATAAGAGAGAAAAATAGGAAAAAAAAATAAAACAAAACAGAAAGAGCCATGTTCTATGGTATTTTCCGTTAGTTAATCCCAATGCTTCATAAGTTCAGACAGATATCAAGGAGTTGTCATGTGGACATATCAGGGGCTCCCAATTTGAGCTTATGTCGTAATAAATATATATTTTGTAATTTCTAAAACCTGCTTTTTCAGTTTTGTTTGTTTTAGCTGTGGCTGCCCAGCATCTGTCCTCTCTCCTCTGGGAGTATTCCCCTGATTTTCCTGGAAGGGAGTGACTCTCTCCCACTTCGGTCCACGGGGTTTGGGAGCAGGGAGCTCTACTCCCAGTCCCAAGGGAACCCTGGGCAAGACAGGTCTCTGCAGTCAGCACATGCCATTGTCTTGGCCACAGCGATCAGTTCAAGCACGGGCTGGCAGCTCAGTGTGGTCCACTCAGAGGGAGTCTGAGACTTGTGAGGGAGCTCCCAGGAAGAGCAGCTCTCCTCTCCTTTCTGAGCCCAGAGGAAGGGGAGGGGTTAGGGAAGGGGAGCCAATGAGAAGGGTTCTACCTGGGAGGAAGCTGAGAGAGGGCTGAGGAGACACTGACCCCCTATGTGAGACCCTTCTCCAGATGGCCGGGAGTAACCTCAGCTTTCCCTGCATGGCCAGGGTTGTACCCTGACAAATGCAGAATTTGGTTGCCTGTCAATGGCGACTAAAAAATCCTAGCTAAAATAATATTGATGAGCAGAATTCAGGAGAGAGGCCTAGACAGCCATCCTCTATATTCTAGGGCCCTGAACTGTGAGGCTGGTATTCACTGAGTGCCTCAGAGTCCCTGGGTTTCTTACACCATGGCTAAAGGCCGCAGAGTGCAAAGGTGCATGGCCTTTTATAACTTGGCCTTGGGTGTCACAGAGCATCTCTTCATCCCATTATGTTCTTTGAAGCAGCCACAAAGGTTCACCAGGCTAAAGGGGAGGAGACATTGATGCCACTTCTTAACAGAAGGAAAGAATTTGCAGACATATTTTAAAACTACTACCTGGATATTAGCCCTCATTTTAATGGGAAAACTGAAGCTCATAGAGGTTAAGGAACTTTGTCAAGGTCCCCACAGCCAGTAAGAGGCATTACATTCAAGTCTATCTGATATCTACGAGCACTACCTGCCCAGTGTGCCTGGAGCATTGTAGGTGCTCAATAAATGTTTGTTGAATGAACAAAATAATGAGAGCCATCATGGTGGTTATTCTTAGTTTTCCCTTCTGCCATGCTTAATCAATGGCTCCCTGGAAACCACTGCACTCAGGAAATGATAACCAAGTATCATGGCAATTTATAATCAAGGAAGAATTTAAAAGAAGCTATTAGATTGGTGTAAAAGTAATTGAGGTTTTGCCCTGACTAAACCACAGTTACTCGTGCACCAACCTAATAGGACTATATTTGTTCACCCCAGGCATCCCAAATCCCAAACCAAGGAAGACACTTGGAGCTGCCAGTCAAGACCTGATTATCCAAGACCGTGGTCACCATGCTGTGGACTGGCCAGATGGAATGGGGGTTGGGGAGGACCATTCTCTCCCCCAGCACACCAGTCACTTTGATACCTAATAACAAGAAGAGTTAAAAAAACTGGGGACAGGTTCTCCGAGATTTGCTAGAAGAAAATACAGCACAGATGTACAGATGAAGGAACTGAAACCCAAAGATATAGGGACCAATTCAATACTCTCTGGGCCCATTGGTGGTATCGCAGGGACAAACCTCACTTTGTAGGCCCACAGATGTCTCAATAGGAAGACAGCATGGACCAGGTATTTTGGTTATACACCACATCAGACAGGTCTGGGAGAAATGCTGGCTCTCCGTGTGTGGCTGCATGATCATGACCAAGTCATTTAACTCTAGGACATTCAATTTCCCCATTGAGAAAATACAGCTATTAATTCTCTTTTCAGATTAGTAAAAAGAACATATGAAGAACTCCTATAAAAAAAGTCACTAAGTGTATTAGTGTGTTCTCATGCTGCTAATAAAGACATACTTGAGACTGGGTAATTTATAAAGGAAAGAGATTTAATGGACTTACAGTTCCATATGGCTGGAGAAGCCCTGCAATCATGGCAGAAGGCAAAGGAAAGGCAAAAGTACATCTTACATGGTGGCAGGCAAGAGAGCATGTGCAGGGGTACTTTATTTTACAAAACCATCAGATCTCATGAGACGTATTCACTATCATGAGAACAGCACAGAAAAACCTGCCCCCATGATTCAATTACCTTCCACCAGGCCCCTCCCATGGCAAATGGGGATTATAGAAGCTACAATTCAAGATGAGATTTGGGTGGGGACACAGCCAGCCCATATCACTAACTAAAGCAAATAATGTAACAGGAAATTATGGGCAAAAGAAAGGAACAGATAAATCATGAAAGAGGAAACATAGGGCCAAATATATATACGAGTTGTTCAAAATCTTTAATGATCAAAGAAGTGCAAATCAAGACCGCAATTTCTTTTTATGTTCATTAGCTTGGATAAAAATTTAAAACTGACAATTCCAAACATTGGGCTGAATGTAATCTGTATATTTCCAGTAAGCAAGTAAATTGGGGCAACCACTTTGGAAAACCAAGATGCACAAGAATGTTCAAGGCCACACTGTTAACAAGAGCAACAATCTGGTGATAATCCAAAAGCTCATTCAAAGAAGAAAGAATGAATAAATTGTGGGATATTCCCACAATAGAATATTTAACAGTATATGGCAAATGCTTAGACTACAGTAAGAGTCTAAATGGATAAACTCTAGAGAAATGCAACAACATTGATGGGTCTCAGAAACATATTACGTAAAAAAAACAAGTCCCTAAAATTACCTAAGGTGTGATCACCTTTTATATAAATTTTAAAACGACTAGAATGAAATAGACACACATATTTATGAATATGTATAGGTAAAATAAAGTTAGATAAGAAGGAAAGGCGGGGGTGACAGACATGGGACTCAGGACAATAGTATGATGAGGGGCTGGCAGGGATGAGATGAGGGAGGAGCCATACACTTAGAGGTAAGTTATTGTCAAAGTCTGAGATGTTGTTTTAAATTTGAGGTCATGGGTATTCAGTAGATACTTTCAAATATGAAATTTTTAGTATGTGTATAAACCAAGAATTCTTAACTTAATTCTCTGAAGCTGAGGACCAGTGACATCAACTATTCCTTCTTGGCCAGGATGCTGTGTGGATGCAGGATAAGCAGCCCAGCTCTTACACAACTCCCCAGCACGCAGCAGGCCCACAGTAATAGGGCGGCAGTTGTTATGTGTATATGTGACTTGAAAACAGCTTGAAGTGGGCTAAAGAAAATAAAATCCTTTTACTCCAACCCCCTCTGCCTTGTGGCTTCACTGATTTAATAAATAAATACAATATTTCCATTCTTTAGGGGCCCATGCTTTTTAAAATCGCCTAGCTCTTGTCTGATAGATAAGAAAACCTACTCACTTCCAAATCTCAGCAGATTTATTTTGAACAGCGAGCCCTTTAAGGTACTGGGATGTGTCACACTACCCTTTGCTTTAGAAGAAGCTCTCACAGTTTGATCTCTCGCCCTGTCCTTTTGAACCATTTCACTTGGTCTGGAATCACACTGCCATGTGTGTGCCTATGCACCTATCTTGCATGTTCTTCAAATGTACTCCAAAACCTAAAATGCAAGAAAAAAGTAAAAAATAAAAATAAAAAATAAAGAAAAATTGACTTTCCACAGAGGGTGAGGGTACCTTGTTGACACAGTTCTTCTACCTGACTATAAGTGAGAGGTTTTTTTTTCTTTCCTTCCATGCAACACAAGGAACAGAGAAGTCATTTAAGCTGTATGAATTCTTGAAAGCTCAAAAAGCAAGTCGCCAGCCTTAAAAACATGTCTCTGTTTCCCTTGGCTAATTTGCAAATCCAGTAATATTTTCACATAAGAAGGTAAACAGACGATGGAGGAGATTACGGAGGCCTATCTTAGGCTAGTATCTTTATAGAGAGACCAGGAGAAAAAAATGTTTCTGAAGTCTTTCCTTTTCAGGGAAAAGAATAGTAGCCAAGCCCATAATGGCCTCAAAACCTGGGAGGGTGATTGTATTAGTTCATTCTCACACTGCTACAAATACCCAAGACTGGGTAATTTATAAAGAAAAGAGGTTTAATTGTCTCGCAGCTCTGCAGGGCTGGGAAGGCCTCGGGAAACTTACAATCAGGTAAAAGGCACATCTTCGCAGGGCAGCAGGAGAGAGAATGAGGGCCAAGCAAAGGGGAAGCCCCTTATAAAATCACCAGATCTCGTGAGAACTCACCACTATCACCAGAACAGCATGGGAGTAACCATTCCACATGATTCAATCACCTCCCACCAGTTCCCTCCATTACAGGTGGAGATTATGGGAACTACAATTCAAGATGAGACTTGGGTGAAGACACAGTCAAATCATATGAGTGATAGAGAGAGGTACTTCTGTCTGCACCTTCAAGAAAAATGGGAACACTAGTGAATATAAGGTGCCAGACACATTTGCACCAGATCTCAGCCTCAAGGCTTAGAGACAAGGAACAGTGTCAACAAAGAAATTGGTATAGTATACAGTCAGAGTTCTAGGATAAAATGAGCTGCCTGGAGAGGGAGCAAATTCCTCATTTAAAAAAAAAAAATCGGCCGGGCGCGGTGGCTCAAGCCTGTAATCCCAGCACTTTGGGAGGCCGAGGCGGGTGGATCATGAGGTCAAGAGATCGAGACCATCCTGGTCAACATGGTGAAACCCCGTCTCTACTAAAACTACAAAAAATTAGCTGAGCATGGTGGCGCATGCCTGTAGTCCCAGCTACTCAGGAGGCTGAGGCAGGAATATTGCTTGAACCCAGGAGGCGGAGGTTGCAGTGAGCCGAGATCGCGCCATTGCACTCCATCCTGGGTAACGAGCGAAACTCCGTCTCCAAAAAAAAAAAAAAATCTGTTCTCTGGCAGTAAGTCTTTACTTACAAGGATACTGAGGAACAGTCTCAAGATGGTAGAATCAGACAACGGTTTTAACCTAAGGCTAGAAGTTGGGGAGATGGTGGGGAGGGGATGAATTCTCTGAAACTGAAGGTTAAAGTTTGGATAGACTGAGGGAGGATTCACATCTTCTATGGTATTCTCAAAGAAGTGTGTGTTCCTACAAAAGATAATGAATCAACAGTATAAACGATTTTTAAGGTTGCTTCTTCCACCAAACCCCAAGACCTGGAATCCTTTATGTCTTTGAATTGAGGCTGAGTCAAGCAGAAATTATATAGGTTTAATTTAAATATGTACCCAACTAGAAAGTAGGCTCCATAAAGACAAGGATTTTTATGTTCCCTTCATTGCTCCATCACTAGCCTCTAGAACAGTGATTGACACATACTAGGTACTTGGAAAACATTTGTTGCTGAGTCGATGAAGTGACCCTAGCTGAAATCTGCATTTGTTTTGCTTAGTGTGACCCACAGATAAATTATGCCTCTTCTGACTGGCAATGGAGGTGGCTGAACCTTAGCAAACATTCATCTTTGGACTTTGTCTGCACCAAGTCAAGGCATGTCCCATGTAATGCTACTGATAAGCACATCTGCAATCGAATGTCAGTGCTTATTTCATCTAATGGAGCAACTCCGAAATGTCACCCTATCCCCTACAGCAAAACAACCCTTCCCAGTCTAGAAAGGAAGGTGTTAACTGTGGCCCTGGACACTGGATTTATAAAAGGCATCCGCTGTTCCTGACTTCAACCTTCCTATGTTGTTGATATTGAAAACTAATTGTGTTGATGTTGGTCTCCAAGGTAAACAAAGCTTTACAGAGGAAATGTTTGGACCTAGAGATTCCTGTTTGCTCCAAGTATGGACTAATGGCCAAAATAATGAGCATTTTCATTCATTTCCTTTTAAAGTGATCCTGCTAATGCAACTAAGTGGACAGCTCAAAACAGTTTCTATTGGTCAATTATCAAAATTAGTTTCTGGAATATGATCAATATTCAAGTGAAATTCTGGAATTTCACTTACAGAATTCTGAAATTCTGGAATTTCACTTACAGAAAATGCCAAGAATTATACTTCTAGGAAGCCCTCAAGATCCTGAGGGTAGAGCAAGAAAAGAGAAGTAGAAGAAGGGAAATGAGAGAGGAAGGGAGGGCTGGACATCAGTTGCTGACATGAGTGCTTGTTACATGCCTGGTGCAAAGTTAAATTTCCCAAATGTATGACCACATAAAATCCTTTTTACAGCCCTGAAAGAAAGGTTTTCTATCCCCCATTTTGCAGATAAGAAAACTAAGGCCCAGAGACAGTTCAAGGTCACACAGTTGAAGTATGACCATGCTGGGACTTGATGCGAAAACCTGTGCTCTTAACCACTAGGTTGCACTGCCTCTCAAATCTTGTTCCTTTCTCTCCTCACCATATGTGGTTTTCTCCACTGTATGAGGATGGTTTCTGAATTCAGTTGTGAGTCCTCTGGACTAGAGAGAAGAGATAATGCATATATAAAATAAGTAACAAATGGTGGTAGCAGATGGTAAAGGCTGGAGATGGAAGTGGAGGTTGGTGGGTAGGCCAACGAGCTTGGACCTTCTCTGGAGGGCAATGAGGGCCAAGAAAGGATTGGAGGTAGGGAAGGAGCATGGCCAGGACTGTGTGTCAGAAAGAGCATGCTGACTGTAGTGTGTAGACTACATGGGGTCCTAAACAAAACAGACACCGCTGAGCTGAGGAAGTCGTCTAGCCCATGAGTGGCACTCGTGGAAGGATGGAGCCTGGCAAACCTCAGCCTCATAACCCAGTCTGGGAAGCCGGCCTCTGTTGGGTTTGGCAAGGAGACATGTATGAGCTCAGCAGGAAGGAATGCAGAGTGTCACTGACTTAGAGAGGAAAATGATCTGCTGAAACAAGAACAAAGCTGGGCCATCCTACAAAAGGACTTGGCAATGTGTCCAGGGCTGCCTTTGTTTTCAGACATGTGTAGTATCACATCCACACTGGAGACAGGCTCAACCCTGGCACACAGGGGCTTACAGCTCTGAAAACAATCCCTAGAAATCTTGCTCCTCCAGGTGTGGTCCAGAGACCAACAGCATGAGCATCACCTCAAAACCCATCAGAAATGCAGAATCTAAGTCTCCACCTAGACCTACTGAATTAGAACCTGCATTTTAACAACTTCCCCAGGTAATTATTTTACAATTGAGAATCATTGTCCCAACATAATGAATCGGAATCTCTGGAGCTACATTTCTCAAATCTGCATAATTTCTAAGTTCACCAGATAAATCAGACACATACTAAAGTTTGGTCACCAGGGCAGGAAACCTTTGAAATGTCCTAAGAATGTCAATATTGCAGCATCTAAACTACGTCCTTCATACGCCTCCCATACTCAGGAGTGTCACAAAAATTCCCAGTGAGCAGGCATGGACAATATCATGACTTGACCTGCAGTCTATCAACTTCTAAAAAAGGAACTATGACAGCTTATACACAGAGCAGGTGATCAGCTAAGGAATATAACAGAATGTGTTCTAATGAAACTCCACAACCCCGCCATCCACTGAGCTTGTCTCTCCATATCTGGAGGAGTTCAGAGCCTAAAACCCCACCACTGACTTAACCTGTGCTTCTTTTTAATAATTACAAGGCATTTTTTTTTTCTTGGACCAAAAAAAAAAAAAAAAGCACACTTACACTCAGATTAAGTTGTTAGTGACTTTTCAGAGCCCACTTTTCCTAGTGGCAATCTATTAGCAAGGATTTTCAATCTGCCTCTAAAGAAAATCTTGGATGTTCCACCTCTCTATGCATCCACTGCCACATCTTGTCTCATCTGCATGCCTGCAAGAACCTGCCAGCTGATCTCTCTGCTTCTATTCCTGCCTTCTCTGGTCTCTACTCCACAAAGCATACCAAGTGCCCATTGGAGAAGACATGAATCAGACCATGTCATACCCCAGCCTGAGGCTAAGATCTGCCTGTATCGGTGTCCTTCAGCAGCTGTAACAAATAATTACCGTAAATACGATGGCTTGAAACAACAGAAACATCGTGTCTCCTGTTTTCTGAAGGCCGGAAGTCCAAAATCCATATTACTGGGCTAAAAATCCACAACTCAGCAGGGCTGTGCTCCTGGCTCTAGGAGAGAATCCATTCTTTTCTACTTCTAGCTTCTAGAAGTTGCCAGTATTCCTTGGCTTGTGGCTGCATCACTCTGATCTATGTTCCATGTTCACGTTGCCTTGTCCTTTTCTGTCTGTATTGATTCACTCTCACCTCCCTTTTATAGGAATACATGTGATTACATTTGGAGGCCACCTAAATAATCTCCCCATCTCATGATCCTTAACATAATGGCATCTGCAAAGTCTGGTTTTGCAATATCAGATGACATTTACATGTTTCCGGGATTAGGATCTGGATACCTTTGGAGACCATTATTTAGGCTGTCACACTGCCTTTTCATTACACTTAATAAAATGTAAAGTCTTTACTGTGGCCCATAACATCCTACTAATCTGGCCCTGGCCCACGGCTCAGGCCCCAACTTGTTCCACTTTCCTCCTCTCCCAACCCACCCCACTGGTCTGCTTTCAAGTCTTCAAGTATGTTTCTACTCCACAGCCTTTGTTTTTGCAGTTCCTTTTCCTTGGAACGTTACTACTCTTGGCGTAATGTGCTGAGTGAATGAATAGCTTATTCCCACAAGCTCAGAAAAGATGGCAAAACTAGAAGGAGCAAAATGGCTGGAGATTAACTTTGCCTACTTTTCAATTTGGCCTAGAGACATTTCTGGTTAAACATGTTTTTACCCCCTCTTTTTTCAATTACCAAATACCCCAAAATATCCACAGCTCTTAGTTATCTGTAGGATCTCTAGAAAGGAGTCACTTTAGACAACTGTGGCCATCTGAACTGGGTACTGACGGGAATCACATCACATGGAACCATCTCCAGGTTCCTTATTCTTGGAAAAACAAGGCAGTCTGAGAAAAGCCAATAGCTTGGCATTCCAATCTATTTTGATTTCCAGCAACAATTTTGATAAGGCTGCTTCTTCTAGTGCTTGATGAATGCTCATTGTTGACTTTGGGCAATTTTACAAGAGCCACCACTTCATGCTGCCCTGGAGACAGAAGGCCTGACCATGGCTAAATGGCCTTTACTTACTTCCTGACTCTGAGGGCAAAGCTATCATTAAATGGAATTTCTAACAGGCTATTATGATGAAAACACAAATATAAGGAGGTTTTTTGCCCCATAAAGAAAAATGCTAACTTCTGTACAGTTATACAAATCAGTATTAGTCACTATATTATAGATAGTGGGTTATCTAGAGTGACCAATTAAACTCATTCTGGTTTGTCTGGGACTTTCTCTGTTAGCATTGTAAATCCTGCATCCTGGAAAAACCCCGTAGTCCCAGATAACCAGGACAGCTCATTGTCGTAGTAGTAGCTACCTGGCCCTACCACTTGGTGAACCCAAGGCAAAGGGTATAAGTGGAGGCCCACATAGCATAGGTCTAAACATATGAGTTGTAAATCAAGCTAACACATTGATGAATAAAAATATGTTCCCTCCTCCTACCATGACAAATGTTTTCAAAACAATTTGGAAGTTAATGCTTGAATTCCACGTTCTTGAACTCCTCTCTAAATCCTGATCTGTCTCCACCTACTCTTCCCACTCCTAGCTCTATTCCACACCTCCAGGGCTCTTGCTCACATATATGCAGATTCCCCAACTCCATCTATAACTCATAAACAGCCAGCTTTTGGTTATTGCTTGGGCCTAGGAGTAAATTGTTATGAGGTTCATCTTGGAAGCAAATAAACCCAGGAAAGAGGCCCACACTGCTCTGGAAGTGGGATTAAGACCCTTCAAAGACCCTTAGTGGGGACTAAGGAACTTAAAGCCTGGCCTAGAAAGAGGGCCAGAGTGTGGTCCTCAGGACTGGAGCCACTCTTGCCTGGGCATTAAGGTGATGCTGGTAGTCACCACTCACTGGAGGTCCCTTGTAATTGGAAACCATGAAATAATTTCAATTTCCAGATAAACCACCAGGTCTTTCTAGGCAGAGGTTAGAGTTGTTCCATCTAGAGAAATAACATTGCACAAATCTTACAGATGCCCTCAAACGATTCCTAGAAAGAACTAAGGTCCTTGCTAGAAGAAACAATTACAGTACAGTGGGGGAAAAAACATCATGTAGCAAAGAGGAAAAACTACTTAGAAAATGACTCTCATGCCTGGAGATTTGTAAGAAAAGTATCTGCCACAGAGGAGACCAGGAGCTTAACAAACTCATCCTTCCAAGTTCATGCTAATGCTAGGATTTCTGTTTTCCTTCATGGGATTTACTCTGATGGATGATGCAGAGGGCAGTGGAAGTATCAGTAGGTTCAAAGGACCGCATGCTCAAAATGACTCGTCTGCTCCTGTAACCTAATCATACAAGGGTGATGCATGCCAGGAACTCTATGTTAAGTAAATAATAGTACAGATGATAAGAGGTGGTAAAAAAAAAAAAAAAAAAAGATCATGAAAATAGAAAGTGATGATGTCATAGTGCCAGATAAGTTGGGTTTAGATAATGCCTCTGCAATTTACTACTAGTGGGGCCTTAGGTGAGTTACTTTGCTTATGTGAGCCTTGGTTTTTTTCTAAACAAAATAGGGATCCAAACAGTACCTACCACATAAAACTGGTATGAAGATTGATTAAGATACAGTATATAAAGAACTCAACCCAGTGCCTATAACCTGGTAGGTGTTCCAAAATATTGCTTACCTGTGGTAGTAGAAGTGGTGGTGGCAGTAGTACTACTCAATGAGTACAGTAGTACTTATTGTTTTCAGGAACAGGCAATAATTGTAGTAATATGAGATGTAAGCAGATTAGTTGGTGATACGGGTTGGCTGTGTCCTCACCCAAATCTCATCTTAATTATAGCTCCTGTAATTCCCAAGTGTTGTGGGAGGGACCTGGTGGGAAGTAATTGAATCATGGAGATGGGTCTTTCCCATGCTGTTCTCTTGGTAGTGAATAAGTGTCATGAGATCTGATGGTTTTCCAAAGGGGAGTTCCCCTGCACATGCTCTCTTGCCTGCTGCCATGTAAGACATAACTTTGCTCTTCCTTTGCCTTCTACCATGATTGTGAGACCTCCCCAACCACATGGAACTGTGAGTCCATGAAACCTCTTTCGTTTATAAATTATCTAGTCTCAGGTATGTCTTTATTAGCAGTGTGAGAATGGACTGATACAGTTGGATTCTGAGGCTCATTGTTCTTGAGTCTGAATGAGAAGGAGGCAACTTTAGTGATAATTGAGATATTGGGTAAAAGAACCCTTTTGGGGGAAGGAGATGATATATGGATAAAGCCTGCAGAAACTGTAGAAGGGCCAAATAGAACTGGCAGGAAAACATGAATCATTCATGTCTTCATTAGAGTATGTGGCACTGTGTCAGCAATGCCTTGAGCATAGAGCCATTCCAAACCACGTGGGGGACACCAAGAGAAGCTGCTGAAGAAGCTCCCCAGGATACTCACAGTTATAAAGACTCCACCTGAGTCATTGCAGCAAGTCAGTGACATCTTAGATCATAGAAGATGGGTCACTTACTGGCAAGCCTGAATCAACATCACCATTAGCATCTGTCCCCATCCCTGGCCAAACTTAGGTACTACGCGATCTGTAGATGAATCACTTCTAAATTAAGCATGAAGATTTCCAAATTAGTTCAAAATGATCTAACATCTAGACAGAAGATATGTATTGGAGGACGGGAACATAAGGAGTGAGAAAAAATAGAAGACTATGTTCTTTGAGAAAACAATTTATTTTCTTTTGAAAGGCAGGACCTATTTTTGCAAAAAATGACTGACTCACTTTATTTTTTGGATCATTGAAAAGGAAAGAGAGTGTGTGTAATGGATTGCTTTACAACCAAATAAAGATGTCATGTGGACATTAAGCTTTCTAATTTGGTTTATACTATTCCAGCTACAATCAAAATGCACACGTGAATCTAAGATTGATTCATTTCTGGCTTGGATTGCCTAAGGTCTTTCTACTGTTATAAGTAACTTCCCGAAAACCTTTCTCATGCTTTCTGGGATTCGGGAGCATAGTTCACCGTAAGATGCCCTCTAACCTGGACACCCTAAGTTATTGCTCTTGTTTCCAAGGGCTGCAAGCCTTGCTGCAGGGTTATTGATTCTTTGTAAGTAAACTGGGAAGTTCCTGAGTTATTGAAGCCTTTTGTCACAGCTTTTCCATTTCCTGGGCATGTGATGGGGGGCAAGTATTCATGGTTATTATCAGGAGCTCAGAGACACCAGAGGTCAGCTCCTGGCTCTGCCACTTGGCTCTACATGACCACAGACAAGTTGCTTAATCACTTTGAGCTTCAGCTTCCTCATCTGTGAAATGGGAGTACTCGGGGAACCTAACTTTAGGATTATTGGGAGGATTAAGCATGACTATGTTTGTAAAGGGCTTGGCTCAGTGTCTACCCACATGGCAAGAGCTCCACAAATGTTAGCTCTTATTCTTTCTAATGGAGAAGTGTTTGGAGTTATTTATTTAGATGTCCTAGAAGTTAAGCCATTGGGATCTGATACTTTTGGTAATAGAGAACTGTAAGCAGCAGCCAAACTTAACGTTTTTTTTTTTGTTTGTTTGTTTGTTTTTTGCCTCAAGGCCCATTCTTTTCCTGTCATAATGCTCCCATTCATTACCCTTTGTTGTAACTGTTTAACATCTGTCTTCCCCAGGAGAGTGAATCCGATGTGTGTCTTTTTTCACTGCTGCATGCCCAGCAGAGCTCTTGATACAGAAAGAGATGTGCAATCGTTATTTGTTAAACGCGTGAAAAACTGAACCACAGACTGAATGACTGAGTGATTCAATGAAGAAAAGAACAAACTAAATGATTGAAATTGGTCATTTATATTCAACCTAAGTATATGAAGGTGCTTTGCTAGCATGACAAGAGGCAGGACTACAGAATAGTAGATTTTATCTAGGAAATAGTAAGATCTTTAGAGGAACACATGATAACTATTTTTGAATATATTGAAGAGTTCAATTCTGGTTTTGCTACCCATCAATAATGGGATGGGGCTAATACCCTACTGCAAAGCATTACTCACTCCACACTCATATGGCCTTCAAATTGCACATCCCTCCCCCCTTTCATAATCCAGGATCTGTTCGACAGCTTCTAGCCTCAGTGTGTCTATCCACATCAGATGATGCCATTGCAAAACCATGTATCTTAGGTTGTGAGAAAAGCTGGGAGAATCAACAGGAAGGTCCAGAACTTTTAAAGCCTAATTTCCGATAAGTAAGAATCTTTCCTGAAATCTCCCACCCACTCTTTTCTTCTGGGTGAGATCATTCATTCTTTCCAGAAAGACTGATCAGCAGCAAGGCATTGATGGATTATGTCAGGGGGATTTGGTGTCTTCATACCTTGTTCATCAGCCACGAACACACTCATCTTTCAGAAGCTTTGGAATTCTGCCCATGGCTGTCTGGAGATTCTGCTGCATTCCCCAAGGGGCCTCTTGGGATGTGCATGGTTAGCCATAGAAAATTCAAATTATTTTTTAAATTATTACCTGCCTTGCGTGAACAAACTAAAATGACCATTGAACAACAGGCTCACTATACTATTTTCCTCCTAAAAATCTGTGATTGTGATGAAATAAGCAGAATACTTATTTGATGCCATTTTTTGTCACAAGGAAAGAATGGATCCCCAAATGTAGCCTGAACAAACTCTTAAATGTCACTGGGAAGGTTTTCTACGAGAACCAAACATGACAGCTACCTATCTGAAAATTAGCAAATAATTATACAGCTACCAAGTACCAAATGCCTTCTCCATGCCAGGCAGTAGACTGCAAACTGGTCATTTAATCTGTGTGACAGGACTATGAGGTTGGTAGTGTTGCCACCATTTAATAATAAGTGGATTGAGGATCTCAATAAATAGCCAACCAGGGATTTGAACCAAATTTGTCTGACTCCAAAGCAGGTGCTTCTACCCCTTACAGGTCATACCAGCCCACTGAGATAAGAGAGGAGGGTCATTGCCCACAAGTGGAATATAATGGTGGAATAAAACTTAAGCAGAATACAGTAGTGCCTAAAACACGGAGGGGAGAGGAGGAGAAGACCTCTCGTGCACATAATCCTAGTTTTCATCATATGGGAAAGGAATAACCTTTCAAATAGATTTCAGAGGCTGGAAAAGCATAGAAGGGTGACAGCCCCAGGAAAGCAGATGTCAGCCCAAGGTAAAGAAGAACCTTCTAACAATGAGAGCTGTCCAAAAGTACTTGGAACTGGCTGATAAAAAAAAATAAAAAAATAAAAAAATGAGCTACTTGCCATGGAACACATCCAAGCAGAGGGAAGCACACCCTGTTGGGATGCTACAAAGTTGGGGGGTGGGATATCTGTGAGATTCTGTCCAGCTCCCAGCCCCTCTTTTTGCTTTGGGAAGATGCTTACCAATCCCCCTAGCCTGCACCCAGCTACTCCCTGTTGCAGACATGCATGTAAAAGAATCTTTGCAGAATCAGTCTGACATGACAGTTTCATCTTCCTGGTGATGAAGAAAGCAATATGGAGAATTGTTATTCTGAATCCTATTCATGAAAAACAAGGAAGAACTGGGTGGACTTTAAAAGGGAAGGGAATTTTGGGAGAGGCAGGAAACTATGGGTGTGACTCTGTGCCAGGCAATGGGTGGGTGCTCTAGGTACATCATCTCACTTCAGCTGGGCACCTCCCTCTTGATGTCAGGCTCATCGTTTCCATTTTACATCCAGAACAACCTGGGAGAGAAGTCAATTTGCCCGTGGCCACATAGCTAACAAGTGGTGGAGCCAGAGTTCGAACTCAGATATGCCTAACTTGGAAATCACTCTTTCCTCAAAGGCATGCTGCCCAACCCAGTGTGGGGAAGGTGAGACAGGGTACTGAGAGGGCAGTAGGCAGGACAGGTAAACTCTGATGGGCAGCAAAGGAATCAGGAGGCTTCAGCACCGAGTGGGACACAAAGGACTGGGTCATTAGGTCAGAGGGGGACACTCGGGCAGGTGATTGAGGAAGGGCTAGAAACTGGGAGGGAATGAATCATCCCCTCCTTCACAATTGAGTCTAATTTTGGCCTTGAATCCAAGCTACAAAAGTTATTTCCAATCACAAAGGATGCAGGTTCAAAGATAGAAGCTCATACAAAGGCAACATTCAGAAGCATCTTCACCGTTTTTTTTTCTTTCTTTTTTTTTTTTTCTAGAAAATGACATGATTTCAACATCCCATAGGGCAAGGTAACCAGGTAGCACCATTTTTTCCAGAAGGCTTTCGAAAATTAAAATGCCAACACCGCAAACAGAATGGAAAATGTGATCATGGGAAAAATGCTAAGGTTTTAACTGTACTGATTTTTATCTCCTCTCTGTCTCTTAAGTTCTCCTGGAGAACACAGGTGCTATAAGACTTCCCTCCCCTTCTCACTAACTAGAGATTCCCTGATGTGTTAAACAACCCTGATTTTCCCCATTTACTGATGGGTAGAAGGTTATTCTAAAACGGAATGTTATTCTAAATAGGCCACATAGTTAGGTTATTGAGGGTCACCTACAATCAGCCCACAGGTGTTAAGTGATGGGTAGGGAGGAGGGGAAGTGGTTTTTATTTCTATACCAGGTCCTGTAGCATAGCACAGCTTGGCCCATGGTGGACACCCAAGAATTGGTCACTGGTATTTTAGCTGTGGCTTTGTACTTTTTCTCCATGTTAACTTTGAAGTCTGACACATGCAGGTTCAATTTCAGGCTCTGCAACCAGCTATGTGACCTTGGGAGAATTACTTAACATCCCCAGGGCTTAGTTTGCTCTTCTGTAAAATGGAGATAAGACCGCCTGCCTCAGGAGAGTGTCAGGAGGATTCAGTGAAATTTTATGCGGACAAAGCCTGGCAATGTCACGTTGGTGGTAGCTCAGAAGCAGCACCTGGTACCAATTATCCTGAGCATGTCCCTTGAAGCTGGACAGTTCCCTCTTTGACAGGCCACTGTAAATCCACAACCCAGCCCCTTCCAAGCTATTTCGCCCCTGCCACTACTCTCCCTTTCCTCCAAGAATCAAAGTGATTCTTAGACTAAGAACTTGGAACTGCAGTATTGCTCCTTAAACCTGTTCAACACACTTTCTCAGTGAGTCATAGTGACACCTCATTCCCTCAGGGGCACGTAGATAATGACAAGGACTGTGCTATATCCTGCTGCAAACTCTATGAAGGTCAATAAATTACAGAGATTCGGCTCAGTAAGAGGGTCTGGCTCAGCAAATTGCTCCAGGTTCCCCGCTATCTCACACTCATGCCTAATCCCCAAAGAATCCCGAGAAGATTAAAGCAACTGGTGCCCCTGGCCCAGGAATCCTTTCACCATGGAAGGGCCATCAGGGCTCAAACCATGCTTTTGCAGACAGCCCCAAATCCACTCCTCACAGGAGGCCCAATTTGGGGGGGGGGCAATTTTTATTGATAATTATTTTAATGACAATTTTTTTTCTTGCATCTCCAACTTACAAGTCATTTTTATGTGTAGGCATTCCTGAGTGTAAGAAGTCCGATGGCCCAGAATTAGATTAGGTGAGGGAAATGTACAAAACAGAAGGTGAAGGAAACCACTCATGAGAAGTGTTTGCCCGCCTGTTGCCCTATGATCCAGGGAAGGCCCTGGTGCTATTTTCCATGACCCCTGTGAAAATACTGATGGTGGTGACTGTTGGCATCTCTCATATTCTTCATGTTTCTTGAATAAGACCATTCCCATACTTGAATAGGCCCCATTTTTAAAGATGAGGAGACCTTGGCACAAGGGACTCAGTGCATAAAGTCACTGTCAGTGGCTGAGGAAGAACTCAGCAGTCAGGATCGTCGTGACCCAAAAGCAGCCAATAGACCAGTCTAGAAGGCCACTAAATGTTTGTCTTGTCTTCCCAGCACCTCTAACTGCTTTTCCTATTCTAATTCATTTCCAAGCCTCCAATTCTTTTAATTAATCTGCATACTAACAGACAAATATAATGTAAAAGAAACATACAGGGCAGCCTATATCTGAGCAAGCCAGCTAAGGCTACTCTAGGATCATCTCTCAAACTCACTGTTGTGTCTGCGTGGGTGAGTGTTCTGGCTGGAAACACTCAAAGGGTTATCTAAAGGGAGTTTAATGAAGGGGTTATTTATAAAGGAGAAAGCATGATTCAAGGGCTCCCCCCTGGTGCCAACAACAGCAAAAAGCAGGGACCACCACTATCTGATGTGCAGGGCAAGTTTATCACTCGCTCCCAGTTAATTATAACAAATTTGAATTGCAAGATGATGGCCAACCACATTTTTAGCAGAACCAGGATCAAAATGTAGGGCTCCAGAGTCCTGATCCATCGTTATTTCATAAGAGGCACATTTTCCCTGTATTTTCCACTGTGCTTGTCAAAGACTGTAAGGCAGGACACTGTTTGGGTCCAACAATCATGTTCTGTTTTTGTCCAGATGTTTTAGCCTTATAGACAAAGCCTTTCTGGTTCTAAGAAGACATCCAAAAATCTGGGGGAAAAATGAGTTATTATAAAGTAAAGGTTACCATGAAAATGACAGGAAAGAAATCAAAAAAACTTAAGTTGTGAACAATTCATATATATGTGCTACAAATGATGATTCAAGTTGATACAAATTAATGTAGAAGGTTCATGTATATTCATATTAGCTAATTCAGATACACTGTGTTCCGTGGACAATTTCTAGCTACTGATCCTTAAGTGTTAGTTGTTTTTAATGAATACAATATTTTAAAATACATACAACAAAATAGAACCTATTATTCATGTTTTCACATTGATTGAAATAACTTGGTCTCTGCTTGCTACATTTAACAATAAAAACATTATTGTGAGCCATGATTATCAGGGATTTATGAAGGTGTGGGCATGAAACCAAAAGATCTGGGTTCAAGATCTTTCTAGTTCTGCCCCTTTCTAGCTTTGTGACTCTGAGAAAATCACTTTTGCCTCCCAGTGCAGTGTTTGGAATGCATGGTAAACCACATTGCACCAATTAATGACCAGTTTCCAATTGCTCAGCTTCTCCACCTGAGACTGAGACATGGTGCGTTACCAGCTGGCTTTCCATTAGTACCTTTTGGTGTCTTGCAATAGTAACACAGTAAATCAGACACTGTTATTCCCCAGCTTAAGACTCTCTATAACTGTTCTGCTCAATATAGTAGCCACCAGCCAGATGCAGTTGATAGTAGCTAGATGGTAGCCACCAGCCAGATGTGGTTACTGAGTATTTGTGATGCGGATACTCTGAAGAGAGATGTGCTCTAAGTGTAAAACACACACCAGATTTCAAAGACAAAGCATAAAAAAAGACTGTAAACCATCTCAATTATTTTTATATCAATCACAGGTGAGAATGACCACATTTTGGTTATATTGGGTTTAATAAAATATATAATAACGATTTCACCTGTTTCTTATTTTTTTAATATGGCTATTAGAAATTGTCGAATTACATACGTGGCTTGCATTATGTTCCAGTGGGAAAGCACTGATGTCTAACCTCCTGCCATTTCCAGGAGAGAGTGTAACATGGTTTATAGGGTCCACATGAGCCAGCTCCTGCCTCCCTCACCTGAGGCCCCTTATACCATTCTACTTGTCCCACCACACTGACTTCATGATCCCTCAGACACACCAAGCTTGCACCTGCCTCAAGGTCTCTGCTCTCATGACCCCGTCCTCCTGGAATGTTCTCTCCATGGGGACTCTACTCACAGCTGACTCATTCTCTTCTTTGGGGCTCAGTTCATATCCTAGCTGCTCAGCCAGGCTTCCTAGACCCCTGATCTAAAAGGACTGCATCCAATGAATTTCTCCACTTATCTCCTCCCAGGCATTCATTGCCATCCTTAATTACCTTATCTAAATATCTGTCTATTTGTTTAATGCCTGTCTCCCCCCACACACATTACAATAGAAGTTACATGAGGCCAGGGACATTTCCTGTCTTATTCACTATTGCATCCTCAGTTCAGGGCCTAACCCATAGTATTTCCCAATTCAATATTTTTTGTTTAATTAATTCATTCATGAATGGTAAAAAGAATACAAGACTCAAGAGTTCAGAATCCCAGTTAGGACAAGCCCAGTGATAACAATGACAACAGCAGCAGCAGCAGCATCTAAATCCAAGTGCTTCCTATTTTGCTTATAATCAACCATCTGTAATCATTATGGATGCAGTGCAGTATAGGTGAGAGGGCACAATCTGAAGTTAAAAACTGAATTTAAATTTCAGCTCTGCCACCTGTTAGTTGTATGACCCTACAGCCCTGGGACTGTTTGGGATTTCTGTTTTCTCTGAGATTGGTTGTCTTGGAGTTAAAGTAAGATTAGGGCTCTGTCAACCAGAGAGCCCCAGAAGTAGTTATTAGACCAAGATGTTCTCCAAGGAGAAGGGTTCTTTTACTTACCTTGATGTCCCCAGCACATATCAGAGGGCTTGGCTTATGGAAAGTACCCCAAAACTGCTTGACAGATTAATGAATGCTTCTAATAAGCCCCAGTGTCAAAAATCAATGACCTTTGGAGAAATCAGATCTCTGCTGTTTCATCTTGGAAAATATATCCAATTTTCTTCCAAAGAGGAGTAAAGAGAACCTCAGAGCTACAGTGAGGCTCAGGTATAATAACTGTATTTCCCCCATTCTCCTGAAAAGTCCCAAGTTGTAGTAATCTGTCCAGTTGTCCAGCTAAGTCTCTGAATATAGGTCCCCTGGAACAAGTGGGTCAAGTGTAAGGTTTAAAGGGTCAAAGTCAGAATCCTCACCTGGGGAGACAGCAACTTCTAGCAGAGAGCAGAGACCCCCTCTCTGCCTACAGAAGGTCTTTTTCCAGAAAGGAGGAAATGGGCCATCCCAAGCAGCAGCTCCTGACACTCCTATTCTAAAAAATTCTGAGAAACATCTGCAACATCTGCCTCTTTAATAGTACCTGAAGCCAAGGGTAAAAATAAGGAGAAGGAGAAAGTCTGGTGGTTGGGGCTATTAATAAATAGTGTTCAAGTTAATAAAATTAGCATTATTCCATGGAACGATGATTTTTCAAGATGGGGCAAGGAAGGTGGCTGGGAAGGGAGTGGAAAATAATTTCACTGGGCAGGCTTTTGCCTGGTTTGAAAGGGATAAAGCTTGCCTTTGTTATATTCCTGGCTTCTATTCCCATAGCTCTGAAATATAAAGGCTTCTGGCATGACATCCTGATTTAGCACTATTGTTCCTAGGATTTGCTACTGAAAGGACTATTCACGTGGAAACCTCCTCTCCCAGGCCAGGATTCTGTTGGCCACTGTTTATTTACATACTGGTTTAACATGCAGGCCACCTTGGAAGTTTGGACAAACCAGGCCAGGTGTGCCATTGTGCCATCTCTCCCTATTCTTACCTTGCCTGCTTACTGCATGGCGGTAGAGAGGTTACCAGAGGTTGGGAAGTGGTGGGCTGGAGTGTAGGGGATGAAGAGAGGTTGGTTAATGGGAACAAACACAGTTTGATAGTAGGAATAGTATTCAATAGCACAGTAGGGTGACTATAGCTAACAACAATGCATTGTATATTTCAAAATAGCTTTAAAAGGCTAGGCGCAGTGGCTCACTCCTATAATTCTAGCACTTTGGGAGGCCAATGTAGGAGGATCACTTGAGATCAGGAGTTCAAGACCAGCCTGGACAATATAGTGAAACCCGTCTCTACTAAAAATACAAAAATGAGCCAGGTATGGTGGCTCATGCCTGTAGTTCCAGCTTCTCAGGAGGCTGAGGTGGGAGAATCGCTTGAACCTGGGAGGTTGCAGTGAGCCAAGATTGCATCACTGCATACCAGCCTGGGTGACAGAGCAAGACTCTATCTCCAAAAAAAAAAAAAAAAAAACAAGCTAAAAGAGATATGACATGTTCCCAAGACAGAGACATGATAAATGTTCAAAGTGATGGAAATCCTAAATACCCTGATTTGATCATTGCACATTGTAAGCATGTATCAAAATTATCACATGTA
>NW_022436963.1:34476896-34532046 GCF_009761245.1 Sapajus apella
CTCTCTCTCTCTCTATCTATATATATATCTCTATATATATATATATATATATATATATATATATGTCAGAACCCAACCTCTATTCGTTTGCCGTACTGAGCCTGTAACACATGCTAGGTGTTTGAGGACATAGCTGGGTGCAAACAAGGCAAAAAACAATTATAGTAGAAATCTGTGAAAGAAAGAATAGGTCATCCTTCATCTTGGAAAAGATAATCCACAAATGGAAAGCCCTTTCCAGGAATGTGTTTAAAAAAAAAAACAGTCATGGAAGACTAGAGATGATAAGACCTAAATTGGAGAAGGCTTTCAGAGGAAAAAGGCTCCAGCAAGAGACAGCCCCAGAATAAGAACTGCAGCCTCCCCCTCTCCCCAAATCCCTCCCGAATAGTACACTTTGGGGCCACTCTTCAACCTCTGTGCAACCGAGTTTTATTTTAGCCCACAGGAACCCTGGTTTCTGGCAGTGGGCACTGCAAAGACAGGTTACAGGCTGAACACCTCACAACAGAGACAGTAGTATTCTCTCTAGGATAAAAAGGGCTTGTGTTTAATCCTCTGTAGGGGCAGCGGGGAAATGTCTCTGGGAATCCAAGTCTGTGGAACCCACTTAGCAGAGAGATGTGGCTTTACAGGCAAACAACACGGCATAGAGAGAGGAACCTGGCCAATTCTGTCTTATAAGAGTAGTTATGTTATGTGTTGCAAGGTCTCCACATTCCAAGGATTTGTGAGCTCAGATGGTATCTTGTTTGTCCGGGCCTGCATGACCCCATTTATCTAAAAAATACTAACTTCCTAGTTTGTAATTTATAATCCTGCGCCCCCACCCAGACCCCCGCCATGCGCTCTCTCTGTTATTCAGTCTCTCAGGTTAAAGCCCTGCTCAAGAGTTCAGCTGTGGACCAGTTATTCTCTCTGGCTATTTCCTCATCTATTGCCTTAGAGGCATAATAATAATACCTGAGATAATTATGAGCATACAATGAGACAATGTGTCCATAGGAGCATCTCTAAGATCAGGACAGTGTGTTCTTGCTCATGAAATAGGGAGGATTTATGTTAAAGCAAGCTATGAGAATGCAGTTTAATACTTGACAAATGTTAAGTTTAAAAAAAAAATCACAACTCGCTGGAATCTCTTCTTCTCTCTGGTGATTGGAGAACTCGCCCAGGTTTGGGAAAAGTTAGCCAGCTCCTGCAAAACACCTCCTTCCCCATCCCTCCCCGCGCCCCCTACGACCAGGCATAAAGGGTGGGAAGGGGAGCACAGCTCAGCATTTATTTCTGGATCCAGCTCACTAAAAATACCTCGGCCCTCCTGTTGGATCACTCTCCCTTTTGGCCTGAATGGATCGCAGGAGACGCGCCGCCCGCCCCACCCTCGGCCCGTTGCCCTTTAAAGGAAAAGGGAGGGGGACGGATTCTTGCCGCTCTAGGGACACGGGGCAGGCAGGGGCCGCGGCCTTGCTGACGTCAGAGCTGCTAGCGCTCAGCTCTGCTCGCTGCCTCCTTGCAGAGACCGCCTGGAGGGAGGGGGACAGCCTCGTGCTGGGATTGGCTGGCCTCGCGCGAGCGCCGGCGCGGATTGGCTGGCGAGGTTTTAGAGGGAGTCCCGCTCTCCAATTAAAGCGGTCCGGCTGCGCCAAACTGCACACAGAGCTCCCCCCGGGCCCGCGAACTTGGCCATTCAGCCGCCTCTGTCCCCGCTGTGTGCCCTCGCGCCTCTGCCTGAGAAGCCAGGCGCTGTTCCTCCACCCCAGAAGAGGATGGCAAAGGTGGCTAAGGACCTCAACCCAGCAGTTAAAAAGGTGAGCGGAAAGTTGTCCGTATTTACCCAGATTCTTTCTTTTCCTTGTTTCCCCTTCCCATCTGTTGGCAGAAACTTCCCAAAAGGTAATGGGAAGGAAACTCTTTAAATTCCAAAACTGCATGGAAAACAAGTAGTTGGGAATATATGTTTGAGCTAACAGGCACACACACCCCAAACCCATTGTTGTGTAAAATAATTTTCAAAGGGTCTTATGTCTTTGGTGATGCTAGTTAAAATTAACTGGTAATCTTATGGTCTGTAAAGGAAAAATCCCTAGCTTCCTCACTCCCTGTCCTCAAGTGGCTGAAGTAAGGGTTGGGGGCATGTAATATTTACTCATAGTCTCCCTTTTGCTATTATCCCTGTGTTTTGTGTGTTTCCCCCAATACACACACACACACACACACACATAGAGTTTCTTTAGTTGGTGATGTTGGCAGTGGCAGCAGTTCCAGCATAAGGGAACTGATTTCTGTCCCCAGGGTCTGCACATTTCCCTTTCAAGAAGGGCTGGCCTGGAGCCCAGAAGGTCACTGGTAAACTCCTGCACAGGAGCCTGCGGCTGTGCCTATAGCTCCAATATCCTTTGTTGCTAACCTGAATGCAGCTGGGAGAGGGCACAGGCTGCAGACTTAGAGAACATGTGAACAGGAAGGGAACAGAGAGACAACCTAGGCTTTACAGATGGGGAAACTGAGGCCCAGGGTCACAGAGAGTTGGTCCCAGCAAGCAGCTGACCTTAAGGAAAATCCTAGGCATCCAGACTCAGTCCCTGCCACTTTTTAACTGCACAGTACTCGCCAGGTCACTTTTTTGAGCCCCAGTTTCCTTGTCTCTGATGTGGGGATGATAGGCCTAACCCCCCTCACAGCAGTGGTAGCAGGGATATTGACACTGACTTAGTTTCCCAAAGCAGTAATTGTTAAACTCAGATTTCACAGGATTTAGTCTTGCAGGGCAAAGACTTCCTTAAACATCTGCCGTTAACGTGCCGGGTAGAATGAGAGAGGGGAAAAAGACTGTGAGAATCAAACTAAAGACGCAAACTGCCACTTGGAGGCACAGCATTCCCCATCTAATTTGTAGCTGTGCTCTTCTACAGACAATCTGCCCAGATCCTGTCACAGAGTCCTGCGGATCCTTCTACATGTGTATCAAGTCACATTGAATCTGGGCATTTCTCTGGAATGTATCATGCCTCATTGTATTTGCCAGGCTATTTGCAGAATCAAGTCATTTACCTTTCTACAGAAATTATTGTAGCACTTTAGACGCTTAGAAGATGCCTATTAATTTCTACCTAGTAGTGAGTTATGCATGCAATACTTTTATTTCTCTATACATTTTTCTGGACTCCTTGAGGGCAAACCTGCCTTGCTCATCTCTGTCCCAACATAGCATACTATGCCACACACGCACTACTAAAAAACCTATGACTGAGCCACGAGAATGTCTAGCTAAGACCACACTGTTTGCATAGGCTTCATTTTATGCATTATTATTTTTTAACTTGTAGCGCTGATATTTGTGTGTCTGAACTGCCTCCCCAAGTTCAGATACAGAATAGTTCAGGGCTAAAGGTGGCAGAGTTTCATTGTCCTCTGGAAAGTGAAATAATTCTGAGTATTTTAAATATAAGCTGGTTGATGGTTGCTGCATGAAGTGAGATGAGGTATATGAAAACTCCCCCTCCTCACCGCAGGCCTGGCTTGCCACTTAGAGGAAGCCTTGTTTTTATTTTCCTTTGCATAGGGGAGTGTGATTATCCTGATTAGAGGTAGAACATGTTCTCCTTCTTGTCACCCTCTAGTGCCAACTTCCTTGGCCTGCAAAGGGTTTGTTTTCCATTTAGATCCAATTACAGAGAAAGAATGTGGTGGGTAGAGATGAAAGGGCAGATTTTTTTTTTCTTTTTTTACCTCTTGAGACTGCCATAATCAGGAGGAAGATCACCATTATGTAGATTAACCAGTGCCTTCAACGCAAAAAGTAGAAGGAAGAGAAGAGAGTGGAGAAGCTCACCTTGCTGGACTGAATGTCACAGAAGTGTTTAAGTACTATGGGATATCAGCAGCATGCTGAAAAGGTTTTATTGCATATTTACTTTTTAAATCTGCAACAGTGAGGGGGGGGTTATAACATTTGGCTTCAGGATGCATAATCACACTTAGACATTTTGAAACAATTTCATAGACTCTTAGAGCTACAAGGGACCTATTTACAAAATGAGAAATGGTTTAAAACGGCATACAGTCTGTCTCCATTGCCCTACCCCCAAGGGTGTTGGGGCAGGAATCCCCACCAACTGGAATAAAAAGATCTTCAGCAGAGAATATAAAATCTAAAAACTAGAGTAGACTTAAAGGTCATCTAACCAACCCCAGACAGGCTGGGGAAAAACTCACTAGGGACCACATACATACATCGTGGCAGAGCATAGAAGTTCCCCAACTTCTCTCTTCCTTGCTAAGTAAAATACTGCCACTGGCTACTCTTGAACTATCTTTTTTTTTTTTTTTTCTATTGGGAAAGAGAAAGTTTCCTGGCACAGACAGTTCCCTGAGAATGGTGAAATTGCCAGCATTTCTTGGTAACAAAGGGCCTTGAAGGTCAAATGCAATTTTTCTTGGTGAAACCAATCTCGACTATGGATTTGTTCTTCTTCTTTATTAAGAATGCAAGTTATTAGTGCAGGCTTTGGCTTCAGATCTGGTTTAAGTCCCAGCTCCACCACTTACTAGCTGCGTGCTCTTGGGCATGCTAATTAACTTTGAATCTGTGTTCTCACCTCATTTGCAAGTTGAAGAAACAGTAACAGCATCTGCTTCCCAAGGTGGCTGTGATAATTAAGTGAGATGATGGATGTAAAGGCTCAGGCATATGAGCACTTAAAGTTAGCCACTGCAGTCCTGGGTCATGGTGGTACATTTCAGTAAGTGCATGGATGCTAAAAGGAGTGTTTTGGTGAATGAAGGACACTTTTATTTATAACTGCCCCATATGAAGAACACCCAACTTTCATGCAGGTGAACCTCAGTCATTGCTCGGCTTTGACAAGCTAAGACAATGACCAAATGCTATTGCCTTCATTCTCACCCAACGGATGCAAAATCTGCTTACGTAGAATGCTCTTTCCTTCTGAACGTAGACTGCCAGTTATTGAGCATTTCACTTTGGATTTCTATAATTTTGGGCCTGGAAGGGGACTTGGAGCTCCTTACTTTTTAGATAAGGAAACTGAGGCCCAGAGGGATCAAGCTCCTTATCAGAGGTTGCAGAGAAAATGTACTGAAGCCTTTTAGGCTCTGCAAGAATACAGACCCCTTGACTGTCAAGGAGCCATCTGCAGGAATTTAGAAGGGACTAGAAGAAAGAGAGCTAAGAGCCTGTTCATGGTTGACTGAGCAGTCACCAGTGGGCTAGCTCCGTCGGGGCCAATTAGAAATTCTCACCCCTCAGGCCGGGCGCGGTGGCTCAAGCCTGTAATCCCAGCACTTTGGGAGGCCGAGGCGGGTGGATCACGAGGTCAAGAGATCGAGACCATCCCGGTCAACATGATGAAACCCCATCTCTACTAAAAATACAGAAAATCAGCTGGGCATGGTGGCGTGTGCCTGTAATCCCAGCTACTCAGGAGGCTGAGGCAGGAGAATTGCCTGAACCCAGGCGGCGGAGGTTGCGGTGAGCCGAGATCGCGCCATTGCACTCCAGCCTGGGTAACAAGAGCGAAACTCCGTCTCAAATAAAAAAAAAAAGAAAAAAGAAATTCTCACCCCTCAACATGATGCCCAGGGGGCATTAAATGATGTTACTTCTAAGTGCTTTGCCAGGTCCAACTGGGTGTCTCCCTCCATGCTTCTCTACATCACATCCCTCTTGGCTTTCCTGTCCTTCAGGCTAGGCCTTCCCTCTGTACTCAGCCCTTCCTGCTTTCACCTCCACTTCCTGCAGTGTGCAAAACTGCTGGCACGTCACCCAGTGAGCCGATCCAATGTAAACATGGCTCCTTTAGAATTGTCGTTGGCTCCCTCAATCTTAAAAACATATTAAACTGTCACTTAAAGACCTTAATAGCTAAGACATTGGAGACATGCCCATAGGTGTATAAGCAACTTGTCCCAAAACACAGCCTTATTTTTTAAAAACAGAAATAAATTATCCAAGTCCCTTTTAGAGGCTCTCTAAAACCAGATGCTGAAACTATTATTTTGTAAGCTACAGATTTTTGTCCTAACCTGTGGGTGTGTCTGTCTATGTGGAGTTGGGGGCTGACAGTTGACTTTCACCAATGTATCTGCCACTGTCGTAGTGGCAGGCAGGGAAGAGCTTCATTCGATTATCACCAGGCTTTAAGCTAAGCCATCTCAGCTCCAAGACTAGGAATTAGTTCAGAGCTTACCAACACTCCTACGAGTGGGAAAGTGGAAAAATGACTTTGGCATTCCCCTCTGACGATGCTTGGTTTGATCTTCTCTTGATGCTAACTGACCAAAGGTGACAAGGATGAAAAAAGAATAGGCTAAATTCAGCAAAGGCTGGGGACCACGAAGGAGGAGCTGTGCACAGGCTTTTGTGTATCTTTCTTTCTGCCCTTACACAGGCCACTTCCTGAGAGGAAAAGGTGAACAGTAGAGAAGTAAGGGAATAATAGTTCCTCTCACAACCCACTGGAGCCGAGAGGGCTCCAGGAGAAGTATTCAATTTGACTTAAAAAAGGTAAATCGTCCTTTCTTTTCAACTTGCACATTCAAAATAGTTTGTGTCTTATAAAGTGGAGATTTGCCATGATAAGTAACAGACCTTGAGAGCTCTTATCTCCCAACCATTCATCCAACACCATTTAAATCTTTATTTTAAGAACAGATTTCTGGCAGTGGGGTGAATCATTATAATAACTGCAGGCACTTACTCACAGGGTAACTTTGGACAGGTCACCTTTCGTAGGAAGTGGCAGAATTTGGATAAGAACCAGGCTTCCTTCTGCCTCCAGCCCACTGACCTTTCCTTTACACCAGACTATCTCCCAAATAACCATGATTATGGCAAAATAGGCTTACGACTTCATTCCACTGAAAGCAGAATTGTGGAGCAGCTTTTCAGGACATCTAAAATGAAGAGACAGCTGTTGCTCTTGAAGAGCCTTCGTTTAGAAATATCCTCACATCCCCTACCATTTGATAACAGGAAGAGGATTTGGCCAGCAGCTGCTGCTATCTCACCAGGTGCAGGGCCACCAGCCACTTTTGCAGGACTCCCTCAAGATCATGACATTTCCTTAACTTCACATGGGACAACTGGTGTGTCCTGAACCATTCTTGAAGGTTCACACATAGCAATAGCATAGATCTGCAAAAGCTCCAAAAAATGCTCTCTATAAAACTTTTACAGAAAGAGTGAAACATGAAATTGGGTCTCATATGTCCACCAAGGCCCTTTTAGTGGCTGAAACATAAATTTAATATCTATTCTTACATATTTTATGCAGAAATTGTTTTTTCACAAAAATAGAAGTGATAATTCATTACAGTGCTTTGTGAAACTCCCAAATCAACTCCTTGTCTGATATCTGCTTTTTTGTATGAGAAGCAAACTCTTTTACATTTTTTCTCAGAAAAGAGAAAGGAGTCTGCTTTTACTTTTATTACCCATTTGGACTTTTGCCTCCAAACAGACTTGTTGTCTATTAGGACAGGCAAGTTTGGGGCTAGGAAAAAGAGAGGAAGGAAAGAGATCTCTGAGGGTACAGAGATGATTGACATTTGTGTGTGTAATAGCTCATTCAGTTTTAAAGACTACCGTGCAAAAAATATTAGTGTCCTTTTTTACACAAGTAAGTTAAGACTAAGAGTTTAAAATAACTTGCCTAAGGTCAGGTGATGACAGGTTAAGAACTTAAACTCAGGCCTCCTTGACTCCAAAATTTTAGTCCTTTTCACTCTACAAGAAACAGAAGGCATTCATCGAAAGCAAAAATCTGGTGGGGAGGGACTATGATTATTACTGTGACTTTCATACACAGATTGATTTCTTCCAGCCCACTAAACTCATTGATAGTCTGGTTCAGAAGCTTCCCAGCATTTGCAAAATGTTACCAGGCATCCGCATCTCTTCCATATCTCTTGGTCACCACCAGAAGTATACTGTCACTCACACCAAGTTAGAGCCATTTCTCGGGTATAGAATAAAAACTTCCTTGATTTCTCCTTGTTTTCTAGAAGCTAATGGACCTCTGTAGGCAAAAGACTAGTAGAGAGACCTTTTAAAGAATAATGCATGTTATCCTAATACTCTAAAAATAATCCCAGAGACCTGATCCCAGAGCTTTCAGAAAACTCCTGCCTGGGGATAAGGTTGGGCTTCACATGTGCATTTCCACATTTCTGGTCAGCCTGACTCAGGGCCTACCCAATAATATGTAAATCAGGACCAAGCCAAATATGGCCTGGGCCCCCACCAGGACATGCTTTAAAAGGAAGTATAATTGCTAAGGGAGAAGAAACAAAGGCTCCATTTGGCAAGTAACTACTGAAGGACAAAGGAGTGCCAGTGTCTAACTCAAGGCGGCTGTTTCAAATCCACATGCTTTGCTTATTGATTGTTTTTTCTCCTCCTCCTGTTTTAAAAATATTGAATCCTTTGTAAAATTTATCTTTGGAGACAAATACTAATGAGTCATTGTCTGAAAGAGCTGAGCAGAATCTTGTTATCTGCTCATTCAACCCCTTCATGTCATAAATGGGACACAGGGAGAAATGGCCTATCTGAAATTTACAAAGAAAAAAATGATATATCCGAAATTTACATGAGAAATGGCATATCGGAAATTTACATGAGAAATGGTATATCTGAAATTAACAAACTTACATTTACATGAGTGGTACCACAACCAAGATGCATTGACTCACAGCATCGTTTATGAACAAAGGAGAAAAGAATGTCTGCTGTTTTCTATCACTTCCATACCCAGAGTGTCCAAATTTTGTGTCAGCCTCATTCCCTGAAACTCAGAAGTTCAGGTGAATGTTTTGGCTATGAAGTTAGCTTTCCCCAAAGTTCAGACACCTCTTCGAGGAGCAGTTAAACACACAACATTTGCAAACGTAAGATCTAGATGTGACCTGCAGTTCTTCAATTTGCCAGGTCTGCAAGCTTCACCAAGTTATTCTCTGGACCTCTGGTTCCTCATCTGAGAAAGAAAGCTAACCGTAGTTCTACATTTAAACAATAGTTTAATGTGGCAAAGCACCTAAAGTGCCTGGATACCCAATAAGCCCTTGATAAATATTTCTTCCTGCTGTTATGGGTATCCCCTCTCATCAGCACGTTACAAAAATCCCATGGGTATTAAGTATTGGACTGTGGAAGACCAAGTTTAGTTTACCTACAGTTCATAGGGCTTCTAAGCTCTCAGACTGCAGGACCTTCTCTTTGTAATTAAACCTGGACCTAGCCATAAATATATTCAAGCCACGTCATATTGCAAAATCATGAGAACAGCAACAATTCATCTTGGGTGTTTGGTCACTACCCTTTCCATAACCACCCTCCCTGCCCTATTACCAGTCTTTCCCTCCAATGTCTTGCTTATAAGATAGGGCAATAGTCACTCATTTCTTTATATAGCAAATATTTAGCATCTGTTATGTGCCTGCCATTGTGCTAAGTGCTGAATACATGACAATGAATAGGAAAGCTTTGATCCCTGCCAAGTAAACTTGAGTCTGGTAGAATTCATTTTTCATCAGGCAGGAGAGAGGCTAAATAATGTCAGTGTTCTGTGAGTATGTGTGTTCCCTGACCTCTCCCCTCCCCAACACACACACATATCTCTCCTTCCTTTCCCACCCACCACATATTTTCCAGGACACACACCTTCAGAGCCACATCCCAACCCTAGTCATCCCTACAGTGTAACAGTGGAATGAGTGTGGTAGTTCTCCCAGTTGTCACATTTTAAACAGAGCCTTTGGGAAGAAACCACCAGAGGTACTGAATGAAAAGGAGTCTGAGGCTAAGGGGACTATTGGCAGCTCCCAGGTCCCACTGGCAGCAGCCAGTGGTTCCTCAGCCTTCCTACAGAGATGCAGTGGTAGACCAGTTGTCTTTGCTCAGCATTTGTTTTCAGACGCAGCTGAACACTTAGGTTGTATTTTTCACAGTATTAATGTCAGGAACACCAAAGGGCAGGAACACAGGGGAAGGGCTCTTGGCTGACTAATGACTTCATAAGAAACCTGCCCTTAGAAGAGAGCATCTATTTGGGCTATATGACTCAGTGGCATTTCTAGGTACTGATTCATGAGGCTGACCATCGAGGTGACTGACCCAGGTAATCTTCTGGCTGAAAAAGGTGGAGAGAAAGTAGATCCCAGCTCTGCCCTCATCCTGGAGGAGAGGCACCCTGCCTACCAAAGCACATGGGCGCTCCCCACCCCAACCCTGGCTTGGTGGCCAGCCAGTCTCCTTGTTAAGAGGATCTGACTCTAATGTGGGAGAGGTCAGCATCTGGGGGCTTTTTATTTTAGAGAAAGTATAAGAGGGGGATGTTTTGAAAGCTTATTAGTGGATAGAGGAGAGGCTTTTAACCAAGCATCTGTGAAGAGAATTGCGGGTGTCAGGGAACTTAAATTAGGAAAAGTATTGCATTTTTTATCCCTAACCTATAATCGAAATTTAGCATTTCTTTCTACTATGAAAAAGACAAACATCCTGGAAGTTTAGCAGCCCCTGTACCTTTGATACCAATATCAATGAAAAGCAGGTATTTTTATATCACGCTACAGCTGAGATAGATCCTCATCCTACCGTTTATACTCATCTCTGCTCTGAAATGACCATAATTACACCCACTGCTAGATCATATCAATTAACTTAGTAAAGACACATCTGTTACTAAGTCACAAATTTGTTTTTATGTATTGATACTAACTCAATAATATTGGTTTTCTTTGTATTTTATCTTATGCATTTAAAACACTGTTCTAAGAAGAGATGTTCTCATGTCAGATAGACAAAGAACCTAAAAATATAAAGATTTTTCCCCATCAAGCTAAGGTATTAGCAGCATTACACACCACACACACACACAAATATACACATACATGCATAAGTAAACATATAAGCACACACATACAGCTATAGTAGATTGAAGTCTGAGGCTCCTGGAGTAAACAAACTGGATTCAAATTCCAACTCTGCCACTCATTTCCTATTATCTCAAACAAGTCATATTATTCTGAGCCTCAATTTCTTCAATAAAAGAGGCCTAAAAGTTATTGTACTCATAAAAATCATCTAAGTTCTTGGCGCAGTACTTGACATATGAGGAATGTGTGTTAAACATAAGGCATCACCACTATTAAAAGAGCTAATGAGGGTGGAATGGTAAAGAGAATAAAAACATTACCTTGATGAAACTTTTTAAACTCACCTTTGATTTGGCCAACTCTAAGAATTTATTTTGTCCAAACATGTATTAAACAAATATTATATGCCAGGGACTGAGCTTAGAAATGGAGAAATAAAAGGAAAGGAATTTTAAAATCTGATGATCTCAGAAAAGGAACAGCCTAATCAAATCATCAGAGAATCACAGCAGTGCCTAAAGACCTTGACTGGGGTACATGTGTGGGACTGAGCGAGATCAGAAGAGGAAATACTTAATCTTACCTAGAGAGGTCAGGAAAGGCTTCCCAAAGAGGGGACATTTGAGCTGAGGTGTTGAAAGGTAAGGATGAATGAGCTGTTAGGATCGGGCCACAGTCCAGTTTTATGCCTTCCAAATCTGACACCCATATTCTCCAACCTATTTGATTTCCAACTGGGGGAATATCACCCATCTTGAACTGTGGAGAAATACATTCCAATGTATTCATGCAGCCACAAATGTGGCTTACATCTTCAGTCTTCTCAACCTGTTCCTCTTCCTCTCAAACAAACCCACTGGGATGGCAGGACAGCAAGGTCTGTCAAGCTGCATGCAGAAAACTTTTTATGGTGGTGACTTGAGGCTCTCCCAAACCCTGCAGTGGAGTTCCAGAAAACTCCTCATAGTTGAGTTTGACTTTTTGCAGGAAGGTACAGGTACAGGTTTGTGCTTTGACAACAGGAAAAAAAATGTAACTAAAAATATGCAATATCTATGGAAAGAAAGGAACACGTACATGTGTGTGCACACACAGACATCCTCTGGAGATCCAGCACATGGCACATGTGAGCAGAACATGGAAACACCATTCAGAGCACCACAGCATGTGTGTGTATCCTGAGCTTCACTCTGAAGCCATTTAATAAGAAGAGGAAAAGAAATATCAAGTAGGATTTTTTGATGAACTGTAAGGAATCAAAACAGTATTCTGAAATATGACAACTAGGTTAACAAGATCTGGAATCTTGCATCAGAACAATTTCTCTCATACAGTTCTTACCTCACATTTCTGACTTGGTCTGAAAATGTGAATTCCTCCTTGCCATATTTTAGAGCAGGCGAGGCATTGAAAAGAAACACACATGGTTTGGATATCACAGTGACACTTGGATGATTGTCCTTGATTTTTGTCAGTTGTACATGGTACATTAAACAGAGAAAAATAAAATCCCAGATGATTTGCTTGCAATTATCTGAAAAATAACATTGTGGTGATCATCCCCGTGTTTGCAAGAACATTAAGAAAGGGCAAGATTTGATGGACAAGCTTCGTTTCCTCTAATCTGTCCTCCTACATAGCCAACAGACCTCAGCAGCCCATGGGGAAGACACAACCCTGTAATAAGATTCCCAGTGAATTAAAATGGCTGTCATCACCCACCTCTGCACATCTCCATGAGCCCAGCCCAGACAGGGGACCGTCACAGGGGAAATCATCCTATATTTATTTGAATAATGTTTGTACTGTATATTTCAGCAATTAGAATTAACTTTGAAGAGGTAGAAAGAGGCTTAGAGATTCTCTAGCTTATCTTTAACAGATGAGGAAACAGGCCCAGCAAAGCCAGAATACTTGTGTGAGGTCACAGAGCTAGTTAGTGGGAGAGCTAGGATGAGATTTCAGGGTCCTACGGCATTTCAAGTTCAGGAAGACTTTTAACAACTGTATCTTGTAGAACCACTTCCCCATAAACATGAGATGAGCTGGACAGCCAGTTGCTGTCAGAATACCACTGAGGAACACTCATACCTCCTGAAGATGTCTAATTTTTTAGCTCCTCTAATTATTGGAAAGCTCTTTGTTATTTTGAGCTAAAATCTCTCTCTGTGTAACTTTTTCTTTATTGGTTCTCTTTCTTTCCTTGGCAGATTCAAGGAGGTAATGGCCATTTTTTTTTAAAGTCCCAGTCCCAGTTAACCTACTAAGTCCTGCATATTGGTCAGGATGAAGGTCAAAGCATCTATATTTTGGGTTTTGCCTATCTTCAAGGAGACCTGCTGTCAGCTCTTAGCTGAGTGAGATGGCCAGCAGACATCCCCCAGGATTTGTCTGGGGATCTGTTTTGTTACTTGTGCCAGCTCCTCCACCTGTGCTACCAACTATCCTATTTCTTGAAAGTGGATTTTTAATGTAGGAAATCATGGCAAGAAGGAGGGGACAGGCAGCTTTAAAGTACCAAGAGAAGAACTCCAAACCGATGTTATAAACACTCAAGAAGAATCAGCACTATTCTACATGCATACGTGCACAGCACCTGACTTTCAAAGAAAAAAGGGAGAGAGCGATGTATACAAAATCAAAGAAGGCTAAGGAGGCAAGGAAGAAATGCTTGATAAATAGCAGTAATATCCAAAACTTTTAAAAATTATTTGTAAAGTTGTCGTTGCTTATTACTCTATGGAATGCTGGAACAGTAAGAGGGTAATCAAATTTTGCATCCTTTATCTTTTCCTCTGGAGGGAGTGCTCAGCAGATAACTATGAAAGCTGGCCATCAAAATGAACTTGCTTCCATGAAAAGATACCACTATGAAAGTGAAAGGCAATCCAGAGATAGAAAATATTCGCAGTATTTGTATATACTGATCCCCAGACAAACCTGGGGGATGTCTGCTGGCCATCTCACTCAGCTAAGAGCTGACACCAGGTCTCCCTGAAGCTGAGAAGAAACCCAAGAAATAGATGCTCTGACCTTCATTTTGAATATATACATATATAGTATATAGATAGAATGATAGCTAGCTAGATAGATAGATAGATAGTTAGATCTGTGTTGTATTCAGAATATATAAAGAATTCCTACAAATCAATTTAAAAATCCAGTTTAAAAAAAACAGGTGAAGACTTGAAAAAGCGTGTCACAAAATAAGATGTCTAAATAACTGAAAGTTCAGGAAAAGGTGCTTAATGTCATTATTCATTACAGAAAAACAAACGCACAATAAGACAGTGTCACACACCCAGCAGAATGGTAAAATTAAATACCGACAGGACGGAGTGCTGGAGAGGATGTGGAGAAACTGGAACTCACAGATGTTACCAGGGAGAATATAAAATGATACAGCCACCATGGAAAGCTGTCTGGTACTATCTAAAAAGTTAAATATATATCCACTTTGTATTCCAACAATTTCACTTCTAGGTATATGTCCAAGAGAAAAGATCACAGATGTTCACAAAACAATCTTGGGCAAGAATATTTGGAGCCATGTTATTCATTATAGCCCCAAACTGGAAATAATTCAAATCTCCATCCACAGGTGAATGGATAAACCAATCATTTTATATTTATACAACAGAATATTACTTAGTAGTAACAAAAATCGAATATATGTAACAACATGGGTAATTTTAAAGGTGTTAGGCAGTAAAAAAAAAAAAAACAGACACAAAAGAATACATATCATGCAACTGCATTTTTATGCTGTTCAAAAACAGGCAAAACTAATCAACAGTGATAGAAATCAGAATAACGACCTCCTTTATAAGAAGAGGTGTTTACTGAGTAGAAAAGGGCCTGAGGGAACTTTCTGGGGCACTGAAAATGTTCCACATGTTTATTTAGATGGTGGTCACATGGGATATGCATATAGTAATCAAGAGAATACTGGAGATTGGTGCATTTTTACTGCATATAAGTTTTCCTTTGAAGTACTGTTAGAAAATAAGAGACAGTATTTGATAAACAGTTGGAAAGTGATATGTATCCAGGCAGCAGACCAGTTTGAGGGCAAAGCATGAAGGGTGAGTTTCTACTGTAGCCCCTTGGAGGTGTCACATTAAGGGAGAACTTTGTCCCTGGGAGCGCTCACCAGGATTCTTTCAAACCTTGCCATTGAATTTAGCCTGGCATCCAAGTTTCTACGTGAGGGGCCCCTTTTCAATCACATCTTCCACTATAACATTCTGTTGCCCTAGGCTGACCTGTCACTCATTTCCTGAACATACATTTCTTCCTTTGGGCATGCTGAGAGAGTTTCTTTCCAAATCCCACCCCTTCCTCAGTGCCCTCCTTGATAAAACCATCAGTTCAGACTAAGTTCTCTGTCCTGTGCACTCCCAGTGTGGACTTACTCTCCCACTGAATGCACGTTTCGTTTTCTGAATAGCCCTGACACATCTGCAGTGGCTATCTTGCCAGCTTTACTCCTATACCATCATATCCTGTTTATGCTGAAATTCTCCATGTTATGCTTCTTGAGAACAGAGACCATTCCCTCTTCCCCTTTGCATGTGCCCTGGAACCCTGGCACATGTTAAGGGCTCACTGATACTAATGGATAGAAAAGGGAGTGGAATGAAATCGGGAAATAGGAGAAAGAAGGAAAGGCATCAAAAGAGGTAAGAGCAGCTTTGTTCTCCTTTCTGACAGGGACAAGGAGGGGCTAGAAAGAAGGAAAAAGACCCTATGAGCAGAAGATACAAAAACAAAACAGCTGAGGAATAGAGGAGGGGAGATCATTAACCTCTTTAGGCACACCTCAGTGTGGCCCCCACACATGCTGCCTTCCCAGTCTACACCAAGATCAGAACTGGCAAAGGGGGAGTGGGCCGGGGGAAGTGGGGAGGAGACTCCCTGGTGGTGTTTAGGAGGAATCTTAAGATGAAAAGGAAATGAAAGTGAGAGGAATTGGGGAAGACAGCGCACCAAACCAGACCCTGAATTTTTTTATGCTTCCAAGTTGTATTCTCCTTCTTCAAGCTTGTCTACAAAAAGACGGGCATTAGGATGGTGGACGAGCCAGGACTTAATTCATTTCCCTTTTTCAAACAACTAACTTGAACCTTCATCTGAACCTTGAGGCCCTCTCTTTCTGGCTAGATGTCTCTTGAGAACAAACTCCAGTGATTTTTGTGGTCTAGGGAGGCGGCTGGCCTGGATCACAGAACAACAGCAGCCGCATCTCAGGAGGCTTGACCCTCCTGAGAGACAAGAGCTGGAGAGACGACCAAAAACTGGCTGAAATTTAGTGCAAACCTCTTATAGCTCAGACAGCTATCGACTTTAAGTTTCTAGTCCTTGATGAATATTTATACCAAAATAGGGCCAGTGGAAAAGTTCCATCTGCGTGGATTTTAAGAGTTTTGCCTTTCCTCAGCCACGTTGACCAAACTCAGGAAAGTAGCGGAATCAATGCCAAGTACATGCTCTTTGAAGTGCAAGAAATTCTGAGAAGGCCCTGAATTCATCATATTTCTTCTTATCCTGAAGACTTAGAGTTGGCACTCCTTTAAAAAAAATGCTTAATATCAACACCTCTCAGTGCTTTATAACTTTAGCCAAGCCCTTGACACCATGTTGACCACAGCCACTCTTTTGAAGGAGTGGACAGGTCTATTCGACATTTTGCAGGAAGAAATTGCGTTGTTGGTTGATATTTTTAAAATCCAAATGATCCAATTAATCACTTTAATTCTCCTCTTTAGTTTGCTAGTAAGAAAAATGGCCCCAAGTTTTCTCCTTAGTGTTATTAGTCATCCTCTGCTCCTCAGAACCAAAACACCAGAAATTTCAATCATGTCAGACCTTTGATGTGTGAAGTTAAAATAGAGGCCTTACTCTAGCAATAGACATAGGAACTGCTCTTACCAAGCACAGGCCAGGCGCCAGGCATTGTGCTACATCATTTTTTCCAAATTTTACAATCACCCCATTTTGCAGATGAGTAAACTAACATCCAGAGGGATTAAGTTACATGGTTACATGTTTAGTCACGGTGTACATGAATGAAATGTGGGCAATTCAATCCATAGTGCCACCTTTTCCTTTTTGCAGCTGGAGGATCCCTTATGTGAAAATCTGAAATGCTCTAGAATCTGAAACTTCCTGAGTGCCGACATGAAGCCATGAGTGGAAAATTTCACACCTGACCTCATGTACGCACACTTTGTTTTATGCACCAGAATTATTTAAAATATTGTATAAAATTACCCCCAGGCTGTGTATATAAGGTGTATATGAAACATAACAATTTCATGTTAAGGCTTGGATCTTGTCCCCAAGATATCTTGTTACACACACACACACACACACACACACACACACATATATGTATGTATATATATATGTATATATATGCAAATATTACCAAATCTGAAAATTATCCAAAATCTGAAATACTTCTGGTCCTAAGCATTTTATATGAGGGATGCTCAACCTGTACTGTTTCTATTCTATATCTAACATATTTTGAGTGTTCCAGAAGTATGTGTCATGGACTTGTTGGTCTAAAGATGAATTTAGTTGATACACAGACACGCATTGACAACATTGAGCCATGTTAGCACCTTTCTCTCATTTCAGTTCTTTCATGATTCCGATTATATCAGGGAGGACGTCTCCATCTGATGCTAAAATGTCTTTAACATCCCAAACATTTGCTGAACTTTACTTTAAACAAGTGGCAAATAGTTCCCAGGCTCAGAACTTTTAAAAGGCAATCATACCTAGCTAGAATTTAATTATTCATATTTATTGTATTTGTTATGATTACCATCTAATTTTATACACTTTAAAGATAATTTTTTTCAAGAAATAAGTTTTTAAATGTGTGTTTAAGGAAAAGTCAATAATCACGCAGATGGTATATAGAGAACAAAATACATGAAGGGGGAACATGAGGTTTTATAAACATACCATGCTTGATTATCCCTGGTATTCAAAGCATCTTGCATGCATTAAAATATTTGATTTCTACAACCACCTCATGAAGCCCATAGGGATTATGATCCATTTTAAAGATGAAAAAAAACAAAAACAAAAACAAGGTTCAAAGAGCAGAAACGACTTGCCAGGGTCCACACAGGTAGTAAAAGTGTGCCCAGGGCTCAGGTTCTACACTAAGCCCCAGCATGCACAGAAGCTCCTTGTCAGCAAATCATCCAAGGGCAGGTGTGGATCAAGGGATATTCCAAAGCAATGAGCCCAAACCAGAAATGCCATGGAAAGGCTGCAAGGCTTACTGACTCACTGATCAGCCTGAGTTTTTACAATTTCCCAGCGCTTGTCTGTATTCTATTTTACAGAGAAGACTGCAGCAGAGTTTTTCTAGAGAAGTCTGATGTTCCCTCTCTAGTGAGTCACCTTCCAGAAGGTGAGGAAACTGGCTCTCCCATCAGAGGGTCACCTCTTGCCTTCTGGGTACACCTCACAAGGGATCATACAAACTAGAAATTGACCATTTGATGAGGAAAAGCTGGGTTCTGCAGCAAGAAGACAGCATTTCTTTCTAAGTTTCCTTGCCTTGAGCAGCTGACTGGGATTTAGATGTCAGGTCTGGGTGGCTGGACAGGCAACGATTCCATAAACATGGGAGAAGCAGGGAAAGAGTGAGTTGGCAGTTTCACTGGTCTATCCACAAAGAGATTCCAGGAACTAAAAACACTCCTGGAGATAAAGATGAAAACTGGAGAGAACAGTTGAAACTATGAGTAGACTATAAGAAGAGAGCAGAAGAGCCAGTGGGAGAACCTTGGGGTGAGAAGAAAGTCATTGAGGAAGGCAGAGAAGCGGGTAGTCAGAGGGGCTGGCATAACCAGAGGAGGCTAGGATCCTGGAAACCAGAGGAAACCAGGGTCGCTCTCTTTCCTTCCAACTCTCCATTCGGGCATCAGCCTCAGATGCAGGATATCTAACATATATTAACTTTTGATGTGCCAAGAAGCATAGATGACAGCATAGATGAAACATAGATGAAGGCATGGATGAGGCATAGATGAAGATGTTTTATATGAATGTTTATTGAGGAGCTGCTATGTGCAAGGCATTATTCTAGACACTAATAAAGCAATGAACTAGACATAGAGGGACCTTGCCCTCATAGAGCTTACAGTCTAGCAGGAAACAATAACATTGAAGAGTTACATACATAATTAAATAATTACTATCATGGTGGATACTACAAAATACAAGGTGCGGGCTTTTCTCAGACCATATGATTGGAGTATCTGAGGGACAAATAGGAGTTTGTTAGGTGAAGGGAGAAAAAAATGGTCTAAACAGAAAGAACTGTATGTGGGCAGGCTCAGAAGTATGCAGGAATTTGGCATCTTTCCTGGGATATATGGTTAAATGAATAATTCTAAATTTACTCAAGAGGTAATTTTCTGGAAAGTAACTTGGCTTCTGTAGTTCTGTTTTACATTTGAATTGTGGCAAATGAGTTTTAAAAACAAAACCTTGAAAGTGAATTATTTGCAACGTGAAGCACCATTCACTAATTTCTGTTTCATAAAACTGAGCTTAGAAAAATGTGGCCTAACTACTCTTTAAGATCCATTTAGTCCTAAAGATCTAGGACTTTCTTAAACACAGAATCCAATTATATATAGTGTGTACAATTAGGTCATTATGCAGGGGGAAAATCAAGGAAAGGGTAAAACATCTGAACTAAAAAGTGTATTTAGTGTTGGTTTTAAAAACACATGATGCCAAAAAAAAAAAAAAGAAAGAAAGAAAAAGAAAGGACTCTTTTATAAGAAGGATGCTTGTTTAAAACCAGGAAAACATCTTGCTAAAGGTACTACACTAAAACACAAGTGGTATTTTAACATCAAGGCACCAATGTTGGTTGAAGGGAATCCTTTTCCATGTGCGTGCGTGCGTGCGTGTGTGTGTGTGTGTGTGTATCACTGCTTCCACTGTCATAAAAGTTAACCCAGGAATTTGGGTGTGAGATTCCCAGCAGGAAGCATTTGCATAAGCAAAGCCTTAAGACTTTTAATAACACTGCTGTACATTTATATAGCACATTTCCTTTTAAGATATTAAGATTCAGACAGGCAAGATTAAAAATCCACCAACTTGGTGTGTTATGTCTCCCCTATTTCCAAAATTAACTCCAATAAAAGTGTGTTATCCTTGGAAAGATCAGTAGTGCTGCAAATTTAGAATTCAGACACATGCATGCACAAACACATACATACACACCAAATGGCATTCCTACAGGATGACATTCTTAAGACATCAGGCTGCTGAAATCAGGAGCATCTTATAAAACTGGGGAGGTATAATAAGTAGATATTGTTGATCTCAAGCTTACAGATGTATCCTTGAGAAGGAGTCTGTTAAGAACCATGGAAATCTAAGAACCACAAAACCAGTTAGATTTTAATTTCCAAGTGTAACCTGAAGACATTAGGCCTGGGGACACCAACAGCTTGTTCTCATTTAGGAAAGGTGGGGTGGGAGGGGAGTTACAGGTCCCCACGGGGGCTTTATTTTCTTCTATCTTGATTTCCCTCAAGCTACTTGGTAAATCACTGAATAAGATTCCCAGGGGATTTGGATAACTTCTGGCTCAAAGTGAGGCTGGTGGCTTTACTACATTTTCCTAAAAGCTGCCAGAGCATACCTAGGGAAAGAAAAAGACAACTCCAAGAGAAAAAATAATTGTGTCGGAGCTTCTGGAAGCATTTAGTTTGGCAAAAAATGCCAGGTCAACTTTTGCCCTATAGGAATCCCTTTCATAGGCAATTAAAACAGTCAATGCCCACCCTTTGGGACTCTGAGTGAGCTCAAAAGATCCGTGAAAAGTTCAGAAGTGGAAGGAGAGCAGAGGACCATCCTCTCACTGACTGAATTAATCAGGTAGCCGCTCAAATAATGGGCTGACTTTTCTAGAAATGTGAACAATTCTCAAATAAACAGCAGAGAATGGTTTTGCCTCTTGGCTGGTTTTCTCAGTCTGCCTCTGCACAATTTGCTATTCATGTTAGGCTGGGCAGTGTCTGCAGCTAGTTCAAAGGGAGCTGGTGTCAAAGGAAAATATTAGTTCAGCCTTAAAAATCCTATCACTTCAGTCCAGTGGGGTCCTTTATACATAAGATTTGTGGGCCTGCTTTGGATACAACACCATGTAAATATAAGCTATCAGCAAGAATCTGGCAGCCACAAAGGCTGGTTTCCTTTCCCCCTAGGTTATCATCGTGTTCACCCTGCCAACAAAATGTTCAACAAGGAGTCCATGTCCTGGGCCGGGACTGCCAGATTCCTAGATGTTCCATGCACCATCACGCAGATCCAGTCACCCAGCAATGAATCGTTGAATTTAGTATTTGGAACTTTTTGCCTTGTTCCAAACTCCTCTTTTTCAAAGTGACCCCAACTCCATCCCGTTTGAAAGATAAAAGAGAGATCCTGTGACTGTTTCCTTGTTTCCCCTTCTCAAAGGCTGTAGCCCATGCCAACTGGGAGAAGGAGCCCAGTCTGCAAATGATTTTATAGAATTGCTACAGCAACTCTGTCCTCAAGTCCCTCACATCAGGCTGTTCCAAGACTTGCAAACCCTTGAAAAATGTACTGAGTTGAGTCTTATCACCTTTTTGTCTATTTTTTTATGACAGTGTTAAAAATACAAAAGAGTAAAATTATCCAAAAGGCAGACAGAAGAAAAAGAAAAAGGGGCAGATAGTCTCCTATCTTGGCTAGCAGAGCACTCACAGTGTCTGCTCCCTTATGCCAAATGATACGGTGATGAGAGGTACACATTGCTGGTAGATTCGGTTGGTAGACCAGATGGCCAAGGGAACTGTGATTGCAATAATGGATTCTTAATCAGGAGGAAAGTTTTTTCTCAGGATGCAGACGGTGGGGTCAGCTTCTTAGGTGGAGTACAGTTTTAGAACCAACGCCATCACCCAAACCCTTAAAGGCAGACTTCCATACGCTTACTTCGTTCATGGCCCAGGGTCTGGGTATTTCAGCTTTCCTGGAACCAGTCTCAAATCAGTGAAGCTTGGCCAGCAGAGAGATAGGGCAGGGGGAGGCAAAGGCGAGGTCTTAAACAGAGAAAGCTTTCATTTTCTCTTTCCCTTTCCACATATGGATTTGCTTTTCTACTCTGTTTTTATAGTCAGATTAACCTCTTTTGTTCACAGATGATGTGAGCCTTGGTGGTCTCCAATTATCCCCTCCCCTGGAAGGGAAAGCAGAGCTACACAAGTGATTACAAGCACAGCAGTGTTCCATGAAAGGGCATCCATGGTGGCTTGGAGACTTCAGCCGGGAGGAGAGTGGGTATCTAGCCTGGGAAAGTCAGAGTACACCTGTGGAGAAGGTGATAGGAGGAATTGGCCAGCCTTTTCCAGAACTGCCCAGGGGCATGTTCGTCAAGGAGCCTGAATGCGGTGCTTGGAACAGAGACTTCAGGGACAGCTGCCCTGGAAGTCACAGGAGCAACAGTTCCCTTTCACCCGTTCCCCAAAGGCTCTGGGGCTACCATGCGTTGCTCCAGCCTCTCAACTGCTCCAGCTCGTGTTGGGCTTCTGTGAATTTTTTCCTCCTTTGTGACCACCCTGATTTTAACTTAATCTTACCCATTAGACATGACATGTTGAGAGAGAGAGACATTAAGGAAAATATGGTATATTTTGCCCCAAACCCAAATTGTCCCTAGAATTGAACCTGTAAAAACTAATCTTGAGAGAGGGGAAAAAAAAACAGAAAAAGAAATGATTGAACTAATTAATTTTAAAAATTAAAAATTAAAGAGAATATGACATTTCTTATAAAGAATAAAAAGTATTTTTTCATTTGGTACACCAGAAACTCCTGACATCACAAGATAAGTCCATCTGACTCTTCCAACTACAGCCAGTTCATGGGATAAATTTAACATGCACAAACCACGTAATAGAAAAAATCATGGAATCTTCACCCTGCAGTGCTGCCGATTCAGGCACTTCTGCCATCAGCTCATCATTCACCAATTGTGTTCTCATTCTGTTGCTTTAAATAGGATTGATCTTTAAAAACAAAACAAAAGTTTTCCATCCATAGAATTCTAAGTACTAGATCAGTAGGGCTCATCTCAATTTGTTTAGTCTGTGCATTTTTATCCTCATTACACAATTCAGGAAAAGAGTCTCTAAATTGAAGGGATTTCTTCACATTTGTGCTTGTCCAGACAGAGGAATAGGAATGCCCAAGGAGCCACCCTGGAATAGAAATAGATTTGAACACAGACACACACACAGACACACACACACACACACACACACACAGCTCCCAGAAGAGCATCTGTCATATGACCCCTAATGTCGACGAGGTCTTTGTTGTTGTCTGTGTGAGACTCTCTGTGGTTTTAGGATGCACTTTATCCAAGTCATTTTTTTGACTGACTTCCGCCACAAAAGTGGGCTGCAAGCCTCACTCTTCCATATCATACTTGGGAAGACAGGATTCTCTTGGCCACAGCCTAAAGCCCTAGCGTGGGTCTTGCCAAAGCTTGGGGAGGTGAGTGAGCAAGAAGCAAAGGACAAACGTGGAGCAGCAGTTCTGCTTTAAGATTGGAGGGAGCAAGATGGGGAACATTTGTTCTACATTACAACAGAAAAAAATATAGATTACGGAATAGGATGCAAAAAGTCACCCTGATGTTTAAGAGCAAATAAATAGACTGGAAAGGGTTGTCATTTGACTTTCCCCCAGCATCCCTGGGTTTCCAACCTCCTGGCCTCCTCCTCTGGTGACACACAGGACCTGTCTCAGGAGGAAAGGCCAGGCAGAGGATTTACTTTCAGAAAGGGCAACAATGTAGACTTTAAGTTATGGGCAGGCAGTTATCCTATTGGCGAGTATGTTGATTCCATTATTCTGTTAAGATTGTGTAACCGTGTTTTGGCAATTCCTTGTTTCAATTCTTGGGAACTTCAAACAGTGGAAGAAGTCCAGACCCTTGTCAAGATCCCAGTATTCCTTTTTTAACTTTTAATTTTTGTGGGTACATAGTAGGTATAGACCCTGGGATTCTTAAATGGGAAAGTGAAAAAAGCCTTCCTGGCTGGGTCAGGCCACTTCCCAGAAAAATTATACCTCTTAAGGAAAAAAAATGACTTCCCATGCAGCTTGTAACCATTTGGGTGTTGCACATTCCTGGCTGGGCCCCTTCATCTGGTGGGATTCCTCAGTCCAAGGTGGGGAGGGTTTGGGGACTACTGCTGGCCTCAGACAGGGCAGAGCGCCCCAGAGAGGAGTCAACTAGCCAGAGAAATTTAGAGGAAGAGGAAGGGCTATGGTTTCCCTTTCGTCTAGTTAAGAGAATTACTGGATTTGGCACCAAAACCTGTGGAGCAGGCTTGTGCCAGGGCTGATGTTGAAATGGCAACAACAAAAGCCAGATGCTGTAAAAACTCTCCTTATAGGGAATGGTGGTCTACAAGCTGAGTATGAAAAGGAAATTTTTTCAGCTTAATTGAGGTATAATTGACAAATAAAAATTGTATGTCTTTAAGAGGTACAACTTGATGGATTTATGTTGTTATTGTTGTTGCTGAGACAAAGCCTCACTCTGTCACCCAGGTTGCAGGCAGTGGCACAATCACAGCTCACTACAACCTCAACCTCCTGGGCTCAAGCAATCCTCCCACCTCAGCCTCCTGAGTAGCTGGGACCACAGAAGTGAACCATCACACCCAGCTAGTTTTTTAATTTTCCATAGAGATGAGGTGTCACTATGTAGCCCAGACTGGTCTCAAACTCCTGAGCTCAAGCAATCCTCCTGCCTTGGACTGCCAAAGTGCTGAGATTACAGTTGTAAGCCACTGAGCCTAGACCAAATTGATGTTTTGATATTCATATACAGTGTGAACTAATCAAACTAATTTTTTTATGTAGTGAGAATACTTAAGATCTACCCTGTTAGCAAATTCCAAGTACAGAATACAGTATTGTTAACTATAGTCATGATGCTTTACATTAGATCTCCAGAACTTACTCACCCTGCCTAACTGAAACTTTGAATACTTTGACCAACATCTCCCTGTTTCTCTCAAGCCTCAGCCCCTGGCAACCACAATTCTCTTCTGTGTTTCTATGAATTTGACTAGTTTAGATTCCACATATAAATGAGATCATTATATTTGTCTTTCTGTGCCTGACTTATTTCACATAGCATAATGTCCTCAAGTTCATCCATGTTGTCATAAATGGCATTATTCTTGTTCTTTTTTGAGGCTGAGTATTATTCCATTGTGTGTGTGTTTGTGTGTGTGTATGTGGGGGGGTGTGCCAGATTTTCTTTTTCCATTTATTTGTGGACAGACACTTAGGTTGTTTCCATATCTTGGCTATTGTGAATAGTGCTGCAGTGAACTTGGGAATGCAGATATCGCTTCGAGATGCTGATTTAATTTCCTTTGGATATATATCCAGATGTGGAATTTCTGGATTGTATGGAAGTTCTACTTTTAATTTTTTGAGGAAGCTCATACTGTTTTCCATAATGGCTGTACCAATTTACATTTCTCCCAACAGTGCACAAAGTTTCAGGAAGGGAGATTATTAAGCCAATGAGCCTAGACCCTAAAAATCCAAGTTAGAACAGTTGAAGTTACAATGATGAGACCAAATAATTCCAAAACTTGTCTGCACATTGGCATCCCCTGGGAACTTCCAGAAATACAGATGCCTATAATCGGCTCCCAGGGATTGTGGTAAAATTGGCCTGGGGTATAGCCTGAGTTTGGAAGCATTAAAAGATCCCCAGAGTTTAATGTTGCAGACAAGTTAGGGAACCACTGTTGTAGCCCCTTGATACTCAAAGTGTGGTCTCTGGAACAGCAGCATTGGCTTCTCATGGGAGGTGGGTAGAACTATATGTCAGGCTTGCCCCAGACTTGCTGAACCAGAGTGTGCATTTGAGCTAGATCCCAGGTGGTTTTATGCTAATCACAGTTTGCTTACTTTGAGGAGCACTGCCCTCCTCACACACCCAGACCAGGCAAAATCCCCCTGTTGAGGGACAATCTCATGGCACACTGTTTCTCCATCCTAGCACTGATTGCATTTGTAATTTTACATTTGTGTGAGTTGAGAAAAACGTGTGAGGGCCGCAAAATATCTGGAAGAGGCTTCTTGGCATGGAACTATATTGCAATGGTTAAATTAAAATGTGGATCTGGAATTCAGATACCTATGTCCAAATCTAAGCTCTAGAACTTTGACCCTTTGAACCCCACTTAATTAGAGAGACTGGATTTTCCCAGGCTTTTCTGGTTTTTGTACTAAAAAGTTCTACATCCTAGGCACTAAACAGTCTGGTGCAAACCAAGATAGTCATCCCTCAGTTAACTCAAATGTAACCTAGCGGGACGAACAATATATCAGTGGTCTCACACTTTAATTGTTTATCAAAATCACCTGGAGATCTTGAACAGCAATGTCTGGGTCCCACTTGCAGAATGTCTCATTTCATAGGTCTGGGATAAGGCTTGAGAATTCTCTGTGCTCACAAGTTAGCTGCTGTCGTGCTGCTGCTTGAGGACCACACTTCGAGAACCACTGCAACATATCTCCCTTATAGATTTGTTGTAAGATTTGCACAAGGTCAGGCTTAGCACAGTGTCTGGAAAACCACAAATTCTACAACTTGTTATAGCTACTATTATTTCTTTTGATTATGGAAACGATGGGACTAAAGCTGGTCCCTAAAGAGTGGGCAGGTCTGAAGCTCTCTGAGGTTTAGATGAGCATGAGCAAAATCCCAGAGTATGTGTGGATTTAGTTCTGCAAGAAGCTCAGGTGGTTGGAAAGAGAACCTGGGTGGAAACAGTAAATAATATGAAAATAGAGACAAATTTGGACAGGTGAGGTGGGCCACATTGTGGGAGCCCATGACATCTAACATCCAGCAACCTTTAATCCTTTAAAAGTGATTCAGCATAACTTCAAAATGAGACAGGCACTAGTATCCTTAATACAGAAAAACTATGAAGAGTTGGGAATAAACCCAGAAATGACTCGCTTCTTGATTATCATGGATTTTGCTTCTATTTCTTAAGTGAGAACAGTTTCTAGGTAGCAGTTTTCAACATGTAGCCCCCAAGCCACTGTTCATCCAGGCATCTCCCATAACTTGGGTCCCAATGTGAGCTCCAGCTCCCAGATCTGGTCCTCAGCCTACACAGCCTCTGGCCTTTCAGGCTTCCACGGAGGCAGCAGACAAACTAAGTGAAATCAATATCCTGTCACTTTTCTCCCGCAAACTTAGCCTGTGATTCTGATTCACTTTCTCCTCTGGCCAGTGCCCACCCGCACAACCGCAACTGTGCTTAAAGTCTATTTGTTGCCTTCAACATCTACATTTTAGTTTATTGAACATAATAGGAGCAAGTAGTAGAAAGCCTGGGGCCAAGGTAAATGTTTCTAGACCTTGTCCTGCTGCCCCCAGCCCAAACTTTTCCAGCACCCCTCACCCCTGCAGACACATTGCCTCTCCTTTTTGGACCCAACGGGCCCAAAGCCCAGAGTCAGAGCTAGACTCCCAGGAGTGCTGCTTGGGGTCTGGAGACTCCTGGGATGGTAAGAAGTCACAGGTTCTAGGTTGCAACAACATGTATGTGAATTAACGTTCTTAGTGGCAAATCCTGTCAGTTGTAGGAGCTTTGCACATGAACAAAATGTAAAATATCTACTTCCTAGGATCATTATGAAAATCAGCTGAGATAAGGGATGTGAATATACTTTGTAAACTGTAAAGTGCTGTGCCCTTGGTGGAAAGTGCTATAGCAGATTGGATAAGAGCACAACTCTGATGTAAGGCCTGCCTGGTTTCACATTCTAGCTCTACTATGAGCTGTTGAATCTTGAAGAAGAGGTTTAACCTCTTGAATGAAACCTATGGGTAATTATCAGGGCATGTGACACTAAGATACAACTTTCAAAAAGGTAGAATTTCAACTGTTATGCAAATATGAAGTGAAACTTAACAAAGATTGTGTTCTACTCATCAGTGAGAGAACCAGCATGGTGTTTAGGCCAGTTTAAAAAGCGCTTGAGGAATTAGATATTTACAGATAATTTAATGTTAGGATAAGATTGATGGGCTACTTACAAAACTAGTTAATGTCTTCCAGTACAGTAAACCCTAACATTTGGGGTTATCTTTTTTGAAAGGGCAGAAATTGTTTATGTCTCTATTGGACCAAGATCTGCAAGTTAACATGTTACTTCACCAAGTCCTGGAGCTGAACAAAGTAAATTTCTCTAGATAATCCCGTGGGGATGAGGAGAGTCAGTGTCATATTGCCTCCATATGACATTGAATGTGCCACTCACCTTTCTGCCTTATGTCTGAGTTGTAAATACTTTTTTGGAGGGATGGGGGGACAAGATGGAGTACAGTGTCTTTTCATAGCTCACTGCAGCCTTAAACTGCGGAGCTCAAGCAATCCTCCAGCCTCAGCCTCTCAAGTAAGCTGGAACTACAGGCACATACAGCCACACCTAGTTTTTTGTTTGTTTTCTTGTAGAGATGGAGGTCTCACTATATTTCACAGGCTGGTCTCAAGCTCCTGGCCTCAAGCAGCCCCTGTTCCTCAGCCTCCCAGAGTGCTGGGATTACAGGAATGAGCCACCACATCTAATAATTTTTTAACAATAGTAAATACTTATTTCAATTTACTACCTTTTAATGTTACATGATGCTTACAACAGCCCTATTGAGACAAAACAAAAATGAAAGGGCTGGGATAATTCATTTTTCAGAGGAGGAAACTGAGTTACTCCATGGGGAAGAGGCTGAGATGGAAGGAGAACCCCCATTTTCTAATTCCAAATCCCACGTTCATCCCTAAATTCTCTATTGTATTTTTTCTTTCACATTTTTCTTCCTCTCAACCCTACATTGTTCTTGGTGACATTTTTTTCACCTCTACGACTTCCCTCGGGGTTCATCTGAAGGGAAACGCTTAAGTAAAGAGGAGTCCCAGCATTGCCCCTGCTCCTTGCATCCCCAGGGGTCTCCTGGTTTAAGTCCGTTTAAGTCCCTGCCACCATTCAGTTTCTCGATAATATCAGATGAACCACATCCTACTAAACCGAGCCAAAGAAAATCATCAAAACATTTCTTCCTTTTCTCAGGAGAAAGGACAGATTATATGTTGCATTCCAAGAAACCTTTTTTTAAGTGATGGTTTCTTTTAAACTCTTCTATTCTCAGCTACTGTGAGACACAGAGCCCACATCAGAAAAACCTACTGTTTATAAACTAGAGTATCTCACTTGGAACTGTGGCTGACTGATGTTTTCCCCTCCTCAGTAAACGAGATTGTTCTGTGTTGAAGATAGGGGGGTCTGTCTGGCTCCTGGATGAATGGCATGCAGTGCACAAATGACTATTTATTGCATTAAATAGTCAGCCAGGAAACTAGCTGCAAGTGTGGCCTGATGACCTGAATCAATTTCTTCCTTGCAAGGCCATTTATTTTTCTCTCCCACATACTTCTGTTGCCATGGAAACCATCCCACTAGCAGATGGAGACCAGGGCCAACTCTCTGCTTCCTGAACCTCCGTTTAGTTTAGTGTCCTGGCCCAACCAGGCCAGATCGCCTGCGTCTTCACTTGCCTGACTGCATGGGGCTTTCTTTGTGCTTGTTGAGATTTTTAACTTGGGTTCTCTTTAGGTGATGGGTAGCAGAGCACCGTGAGGGCAAAGGGCTAGGAATGGCCTCGCTTAATTAGTTAATCACTAAGTGTGGGACATGAGTGAGCACATTTTGTTTTTACGTTTTGTAGAAAAACCTAGTCAGAGAGGCAACTTTTTTTATAAGTCAAAAAAAGGAGAGAATAAGAAAGTATAGGGGTGTGTCATTAGAAAAATAGTTCCTCTGAAGTTTCCTAGTATTTTGAAGCTAGAAAAAAAAAATGCATTGAGAACATCTAATTTGGTGTCTCTCAAACCTTTTTTTGTAAGATGTAATTGATGACAACAACAACAACAAATGCTGAATGCATAATAAATGTGTGCCAAGCCGTTTTCAGGCAGCATCCCACTTAACCTCCTGGTAACCCTGTGAGGCAGGTTGCATTCCCATCATCCCTGTGACACAGGTCAGGAGCCTGGAACTCAGTGAGCCTATTTGCCCAAGTACAGTGGAGGAAAGGGGAAAACCTGGGACTAAAACTCAGGACTAAAGCCTGGGCCTTCAAACCCAAAAGGGCTGCTTGCTCTCTCCTTCTCTTCTTGCTTCTAGCGTAGGCTGACCTGTTAAAGGCTCAGGACCCTCTACACATCCAGTGCCTGCCATTTGTATTTGATCAGGTAATTCTCTCTCCCACTCCCAACCAGGAACCGCTTTATAACATCTCACAAAATGAGGATCCTGCAGAACAGAATGTGGGCAACCCCAGTGCAGTCCAGTTCCTTTTGTTTTCAGAGGAGATGCTTTAGGCTGGGCAAGGAAATGACTTGTCTCCAGTTACACAGCTAATAAATGCCAGAGTTGGCACCCAAAGGCCAGACCCCTGCATCGCAGGCCAGTACTCTGCTCTGCTGGTTACCTACGTCACTATTTCTAAACCAAATCCTGAGTCTGCAGACAGACTGCAGCTCCACTCCACTCTCCAAGCCAAGCATCAGAACTTATCCCCTTGTAGAATGAGGGTTAATTCAACTTCTCAGAAGAACAATAACACTGAAGTGTGCAGGGTGCTTTGCCACTTGGAAATGCTTTCACCTATCTCTCCAGTTTCCAGGCCTCCGGATATATTTGAAATGGCCCAACAACGAAGCCTTATTCACCAATTGTATACCTCCCAAAATAAACTTTGAATGACTCCAATATTAAGTGTGTAAAGATCACTGCATTTCAATTAGGAGAACTGAAGGTATCAAGAAGGAGAGGTGGAATTGAGCAAGGTTATATGCCAGTGGCTTTAGGGACCAAAGTCCTGCCTGTGAATGAAAGCTCTTCAGCTTAGGAGAATGAGTTAGGAGTAGGTGTGTTTTAATTTTCACTTTTCATTGAAAATTCATTGAATAGGCCTAAATATAAACATGCTTCCCTCTACACGCCACATATGTGCAACATGGCTCTCACTCCCTGAAGCTGTAAATATGTATTGAACAAGGTGACAGAGTGTGTGGGGACATGGTGTAAACAGCAGTCACCAAATAAGAGGCATGGAGTGAAACATTATTGTGGGAAGATTTGGTACACAAGAGAGGTACTGTGAAGGACAGCTGTCTCTTTCTATATCTGTGAATTCTACCACTGGCAATGAGGATGGCTTCACAAATTTCACTGCTTGTTTTTTCCCTTAAATGCAAAGAGAGTAGACCAGTAGCATCCAAAGAACATGCTCAGATTGCACAACCTACTCATCATGCCTTCCACACCTTTTTCACTTCACACATTTTCTTCCTTCTGCTAGGCATCTCCTTCCCCTTTTCTGCCTGTCTATCTTGCACAGCCCAAATCCAAAGTCACCTCCTGTAAGAAGAAGTCACCTGCTGTAAGAAGAAGTCACCTGCTTTGATAAACTCATATTTCCCACATGAGTTTATTAACACCTTCCTCTGTGCTTCTAAAATCTGTGGCAAATAAGAAGTTACCATTTCTAGTGCCTAATGCAGTCCTGCATGTTACATATATTATCTCTGTACCCACTTGGCAGGTAAGGAAACTGAGGCTCAGTATGTCCAAGGCCATACAGCCAATAAGTTGAAAAGCTCAATTTGGAACCCAAGTCTCTCAGACTCCAAAGTCCAGGCCTTTTTTTACTATACAACAGGCAGCTTCCCTTACCTCTGACTTACCCCTTACGGGAGCAGGAGATGAATGTGTTTTCCTCTCCATATTTCCCTAGCTAACTGTGAGTTCCACAAGAGCACACCTGAGTCTTATATTGTATTCCTGTGCCTGGTACATAGTAGATGCTAAATAAATGGTATGTTTGTTGGATAAGATGCTTAACCCTTTACATTACTAGTTGATTGAGCCCTGCTTATGATGAAATCATAATGAAGTACATCCCTGTACCAAGTTGTTCCCAACCCCAACCCCAATGGAGAGTTGGGTAAGTTTCTCAGCCAGCAGATTCATATTATTAACCCACTTCTTCTCCGATGCTAATGTAATGCAGATCTTCTGCGAATTTTGTTAAAGTGCAGATTCTGATTCAAACAGGCTGGAGTGGGGCCTGAGGGTCTGTATTTCTGGCAAGCTCCCAGGTAATGCTTCTGGTTTGAAGATGCCATCTAGACACATCAGCAGCAGCAGCCAATGCACTTTTGGTACCTTTGACCGGTAACAAGTAATAAAACCTGTCTCATACACTGTTCTCCTTCCAAAGGAGATTTTAAGTGCTCATGTGATTTTTCAATGTTTTAGGAAAATATTTAAGTTATGCTTCGAGCTATAAACATTTGGCTGCATGCACATTTGTTTTTGCCTGTAGCTTTGGTTTAATCACACTCTATCAGTAAATCACAAATAAATGAGAAAAAAGAGACACTCACTGGAGATTCCATTCCAGCGACATGTAGATCAGGAGAGTGGGTGAGGGTGGGGGATAGAGCAGATAGATGGTCACTCACAGCAGGCTGTTTCCAACCAGTCTTGATGTTTAGGGACAGCACTGCAGGCTGGGAAAGGATGCTCATTGTATTCTTGCTGGGAAGAGCCCCACCCATCCACACTTGCCTACTCTCTGGCCCCATTCCATGTTCCCGTTTGGACTTCTCACTTCCTGGTAAACAGTTTGTGATGGCTTATTGATCTCAAGCCCTTTGAACCCCACACAGTCCTTCTGCCAGCATGCCAAGTCTTTTAGAGGTCAAGCATCTCCGGTCCAAGATGTTTAGAAGGAAAACGCCCTCTTTTCTGTTCCTTTTCCAGATGTCCCTGGGCCAGCTGCAGTCAGCAAGAGGTGTGGCATGTTTGGGATGCAAGGGGACGTGTTCAGGCTTCGAGCCACATTCATGGAGGTAACAGATTTTGTCAGGAGGGTCCCTGTCTGCCTTTGTTACTTGGCTATACTCTCGGGGAACCGTGGTTGCTTTCTCCGCTGGGACTGCTTTGGTTGTATGCATTGTCAGGGAAGGATGGCTACAGAGCGAAGGCACTCCTGCTTGGTCCAATTCAGAAACATGAAAAAAGTCCTTGGCGGGGAGAGAAAAGATCTGAAGAAGGAGGTTAGCACTTCCTAAACCATTTCAAGGTAGAGTCCACCAAGCCCAGCTCAGCAAGAATTGCTCTGGGAAGACCTGGGTGCTTGTCCCTGGTGCATTTGGGGTATGCGTTGGGGTTTGGTGGATGGGGTTGATCTCTCCCCACTGCACTGTCATTGCTGTTGATGTGTTTTGGTCTAGAGTGGCCCCTGGGACAGAAAGAGAGGTCATTCTGTCAACAGTACTTAAAAGCCAGGTATTCATTCATATCTGCATGAGAGGACCGTAAGATCCAGCTAGACTTGGCTTTCCAGAGATTTTCTTTCTCTTTTTCCACTGAGGATTCTGAGGACAAGAGTGAGGCTGCCACATTGCACAGTCATCGGGCGGCATTCATGTCAGCATCTATGTGGGCAGCACCTCTGGAGTTGTGCAGAGAATAGACCGTGAGACTGTCCCTGCAGCCCTGGGAGAGGAAGGTTAAGCTCTGTGGAGGACACAAAGAAAGAGTTTTTATCATCACTGCTATAGTGTTGCCTTGGGCACTCAGTGGGGAACAAAGTTTGGAAGGTGTTTTTGCAGCAATACTGACTTCCTTTGCGAGATGGAAATTGTAAAAATAACTACTTACTCATGAACTGAGTGAAATCTTTTTTATTTAAACGTTGAAATAACCCTAAGAAGTAGGTATTACCATCTCCATTGTGTTGATCAGGACATTGAAGGCAGGCAATGGGGAAATGACTACCAAATGATAGGATTTGAATTCAGATCTACATGAATCCCAGTCCCATGCTTCTAACCATTCTGCAGTACACTGGGCTGAGCTTTCAGGGCAGAACACCATTCCCTGACTCCATTCCCTGACAGTTCTGAACCTCAGAGGAGCTCACATGGTCTTCTGGCTGCAAGGGACCTTCAAGGTCACCCGATTCAGGCTTCTATCCCCTGCAAAAATTCCTTCTGTAATTTAAACACTCCTAGGAGGAGTTCTCCACACTTTTATTTTGGCCATTTGAGCTCTTTCTGGCCTTGAAAGAAGGTCAACTTCCTTATCATTTCAACCCCACTGGTCCTGAATCTTCCCCTAGAATCTCAGGACAGCGTCGATTCCTCTTCAGCTCTTGGAAGACAGCTAGGATATCTCCTTTTAGACTTCTTGAGCCAGGGGAAAATGTTATGTAAATGCACCCACCAAGTCAATTCAGTCCGTTTCCCCTTCTCTCAAGGATCACAGCCCTGTGCTCCCTGCTGTCCAACATCTGAAAATGGTCATTTAGTGTATTTTTTCTGGTTTTCCACTTGTTTAAGAAGCAAGGACAATTCTGGACCCTGTTTCTCGTGGCTGCAAGCAGAAGTCTCTTAATATTGTTTTAATCACTCCATTTCCTGTCATCGTACAAATGATTTGAACATCAAGTGATTTGTCTTTGAGAAATACAGATTGAAGCTTGTAGCTCCTGCATATCAGCTGTCATCCTTGGTTGGAAGAATCCAGATAGGGACTTAAATTAGACTCAGATTGAAGCAGTAACATCAAAGAAGCTTAGGAGGAAATCCCATTATACCCTTTTATGCTCCAGGTTTTAAACTCTCAATTGTTTGAAAGACATTTAAATGACCAAAGTGCCAACCAACGTGGTTTAAAAGGAAAGCCCCTCAACTAATCATCACAGGACAGAATTCAGTCCCAGGTTACCAATGACAGATTGCAGAAATGGCCATTTTCATGCCGCTGAGGATATTTTGGGGTAGGTCTGTGTCCTCTACAATCTGAGCACCTAGAAAGAATAGGGTGGGGTGAGAGGGGTGTATTCCTCATGTATAAAGTCCCAGCAACATGCCCGGTCACGTGAAGAGTGTGAATAAAAGGGGAAATTGTGTTTATACCATTTCAAGGAACATCTCAGATCTGTTAGCCTTTGTTTTTGTTTTGTTTTAAATGTTTTACATTATCAGGCTCTCTAATTAGCATCCTGAATTCCACGTTAACTGAAAAAGCAATGGGCAGCCTCCTCATTCAGTTCTATTTATGGAAAGGGAGGTCAGAAGGTCAGATGGGACACTGAAGAGTCAGGTTCCTCTGTGTCCCTCCATGCCAGGATTTACTTTGCTTTCTGCCTCTTCCTACTCCTTCCACTTCCAGTCCTGCTGTTCGCACTCCCCACCTGTCAACCACTGATAGGGCCTATTGCCTGTCTTCTTAAAGAACCAGACTCCTCATGCCTGGTGCTTAAAAGGGATAAGCAAGAGAATATTATTGATTGTGAATAAAATGCAAAACAAAGCAACCCATTTTTTAGAAGGAAAACCTTCTCATTTATGCTTTGCAGCACCCTTAGGGTCATTTTCTCTTTTTTGTTACTAGAACGCATCCTTGAGATTGTCGATTTTAACATTTGTCAAACTGCAGCCCACTGAATGTGAACTTATACTGCGAACTTTTTCAATAGCATTCCAAATGTCATGCTCCACACCAGTGTATCAAAGTCAAGGAGCAGCTTCGCATTCAAGAGGGGTGTTCAACCTCCCTTAGCCCACTGTTTTCCAAACTCACCACTAAGCACTGAGCCTTTTTTATGTGCCACATACTAACCTCCTGGAGAACTGCTCCAGGCCAGCAGAACTACCCCAGATTTTAGGCAACTTTTCTGCCCCAAACGTATTCTACTTTATGTAGTTTCCATCTGATTTTCTGTTCCTCCCCCATCCCAACTGTAAGCTCCTTAAAGGTCACAACAAGGCCTTCTTCTCTTCATATTCAATGAGGGGTTTTCAACCTCTTAGCACAGTTACATTCTGGGTCTCATAATTCTTTGTTGTTGGAGCTGTTCTGTGAAATGTAGAATGTTTAGCAGCATCCCTAGCCTCTACTCACCAGACACCAATACCACTCCCCTACCCTACTGGGACAATTGAAAATGTCTGCAGACATTGCTAATTCTTTCCAAGGAACGTTGCTAATTCTGTCCTTAGTTGAGAGCCACTAATGCAGACCATCAATGTATCCCCACAGTCAACATTTGTGATATTCGATCAGACGTATTTACCTCCTGAGTACAGGTGAGAAAAGGAGGGTTCCCTCAGCCTTGCCGATCATTCAGCTGCAGTGACCTCCCTTACTGGGCCTCCCTCATCCTTGCAGTTGGCCTTGACATTGCTCACTTTACTTAACAAGCTCTCAAGTTGCCTGCAGAGGAGCATCTGAGACCCAGCACAGCCTGCCTATGGAAACAGGCCAGCAAGAGAGGGGAGCGATTCTCCTCTCATGCCATAGAACTCTCTGGATTTCTAAACCTTAACAGCGTCCCACCAAGTAGCCACACATTTTTTTAACTGTCAAAGAGAAGCATAAGGCTTTTTAGTACATTTGAACCATCCACAGGATGTGTTTCCTTCTCCTGACAAAGCCTTCCCAAAAAACTTCTATCTCCCCACCCAGAGGGGTTTTCTCAGCTCACTCTCTCCCCGCTGGGTTCTGTTCACAAATTTCTTGAAGAAAATGTTCACTGTATTCTAATGTCAGTATGCATGCTAAAGAGTTTAAAAGTTGCTGAAGCTACAGGGCTGTGATCTGGGGAAACAATTTTAATAATTCTTTAGAGCAGGAGTTAGCAAATTTTTTTTGTAAAGGGAAAAAGTAAGTACATATTTTAAGCTTTGTGAGCCAGATGCTCTTTGTTGTAACTACTAACTCTGCTGTTGTTGCCTTAAATCAACCCCAGACAATATGTAAATGAATGGGCATAGCTGTGTTCCAATAAAACTTTAAGAGCAGATTGTGGGCCAGGTTTAGGCTATTGGCCATGTAGACTACAGCCCAGCTTTATGAATGAACATGGCTGTGTTCCAATAAAACTTTATTTACAAGAGCAGACTGTGGGCCGGGTTTAGGCTATGGGCCACACAGACTCCAGCCCAACTTTAGAGCATCTCTGATGAATGAATCAGCTTTTGTCATGGCAACTACCAGGAGGGAAAACATGCCACTCTTTTTACCAGCAAAAGTTATATCCTGTTCCTCAGTGATAGATTAATACAAAGACTGTCATTTCCCAAAGGCAGGTCCCAATTCCAAAGCCCTTTATGTCTCAGGTTACCATTTGTCTGCTTCTAACCTTTCTAACTTAAATTTTTTAGCTTGCTTTCAAAAGGGTAGAAGCTGCTAGCAGGAGAATCTGCCTCTCTTTCCTGAATGTTAATCTCACTCGTCCTCATCCACCCACCCCCAGGAAAATATGCAAGTCTTGCAAATGCAGCCAAGAGGACCACTGCCTAACTTCCGACCTAGAAGACGATCGGAAAATTGGCCGCTTGCTGATGGACTCCAAATATTCCACCCTCACTGCCCGGGTGAAAGGCGGGGATGGCATCCGGATTTACAAGAGGAATCGGATGATCATGACCAACCCTATTGCCACTGGGAAAGATCCCACTTTTGACACCATCACCTATGAGTGGGCTCCCCCTGGAGTCACCCAAAAGCTGGTAAGATAGCTTCCCCTAACCAAGCAGTCATTTTCCTATCCTTGTAAATACTAGCCATGTCAAGTGTTTCTGAACTTTAAACATGTGGTGGCAAGAGATCAAGGTCACAAAAATGGCAGGAGTGGCTGTGGTTTTAGCCCTGCCCTTATATCATGTGATGTTGAAATGAGGACTATCTGGGCTGCCGTTTTCCCTATCCATGAAATGGGTAGAGGTGTTCATATGGACCCTAAGAGGCCATGCAGCTCTAGTACAGAGGCATTCATTGTTCCCTTTGGGCTCCTCACTTCTGAACAAGAGATAGTTTATCACCCAAAATTCTGAGTGCTTGTCTCCATCTGCAAGATATTCATTTTCCCTCAAAGTAGCCCTGTACATGCCCTTTGCAAACCTGTAGGAGAGCAGAGAAACAGTTCTCTCTTCTGCCTAAATGCTGAAGCCTCTTGGTCTTAGAAGGGAGAGCTAAACTGGTTTTACGCAACCTTGAACAAAAACAACCAGATAAATCTTGAGTAAATGATCAGAGAGACCCTAAGGAGGGGAGAAAGGACACAGGTCCAGAGAGAGCAAGTGACTTACATAAGGTTACACCCTCGCCGCTCACTGGAATCCCTGGGATCTGCAGAAGGTCTCCCTGCCCAGGTCTCATCCCAGACCACTAAGTCAGAAGCTCTGACTACAGAATCTAACTCATCAGATGTGAGCATTTCATATGACTCCCTCTGCAGCCACCTTCAAGATCCAATGAACCAGACTGGGGCTCCTATAATCTCAACATGTGTAGAAATCATCTGGGGAGCTCATCAAAATGCATCCAGCAGGTTTAGGGCCATGCTGAGATTCTGCATGCCTCACACACTCCCAGGTGATGCTGATGCCACTGGTCCCCAGAACCCCACATGTGGAGTAACAAGAGGCTGGATGATTTATATAAGTTAATGAGATTTGTAGAAGGTTCAACAATTTTAAAAATGCAAGCATGGCATTTAGTTGAATATTTGCTGGAAGAAAAGGAGTGCCTTTGGAGCCCTTCATAGCCCTATCCTTCAGGCTCCCCCATGACTGCCATCACTGTGCTGTCACTCCCAACATCTCAACATCTCATGACACTCTGACTTCCTCCTTCCAGTGCTAGAACACACCAAGCTCTTGCCCTCTGTGGGGACTTAGCACTTGCTGCTCCTCTTTTTTGAAAGGTTCTTTTCTTGCTCTTCACATGGTTGGGCTCTTCCCAAATAGTCCTTCCCCAGATATTCAATTTACAATAGATGCCACCTGTCATCCTATCACATTTTTTCTTTCTTTTGGTTTCTTTAAAAACTGTTATTGCAAGTGCACCATCTTAGATCTGTGCCTAGATATGAGGGCAGACACCCTGCCTGTCCTGTCAACCATAACATCCCAGCACCCAGCACAGTGCAGGGTGTAGGATAGGTGTGACAAGTGTTAGTGTAATGTCACAGCCTTTTAAGCCAGAGATGCTCCAAGTATGGGCTGTGGACTGAAGCTGTTCCACACAGTCTTTGCAACCTGGACACAATGAGAAAAGTACAGACATTAAGAATATATGTTGGGAAAATGTTACAGCAATTTGACATCCAACCATGTGATGAAAGGAAAACTCATCTCATTGAACAGAATTCCACTGTGGTCAGACTCAAAATGAAATCTCGTGGGACATGCACTACATTCTAATCACATGAGAGAGACCACAAATCACTCTGCAGTGAGTGGAAAAACAAACAATCCTTCACCGTAGAGTTTGAGAGGCACGGTTCTAAGCTGTCGCCTTAAGCGGGGAGCATCCTTTCCAGATAAAGTGAAGAGAGGCTAAGATTCTTTTCTTAATCTTTCCTTTTAAAAAGGAAAACCGCATTTTAAAAGACTTCAGCATCCATGAACTCAATCATCCTGTAAGGCAGGAATTATTTTACATGTAAGGAAACACAGAATGGTTAATTGGCCTTCAAAAGTTTTTAGTGCTAGACAGGGGCTGGTCCCGGGCCACAGAGCGTGGCCACAGAACAACAGCAGAGCCACATGTTCAGTAGTTCAGAACTCAGATCTCCCTCCACCTCCAGGTCTGGGTAAGCTATCAAGCAGGTCTCCAGATGTCAGTGGAAACTAAAGCAAGCAGCTCATGAAAGAGCTGGCTGCTGTCTTCAGGGACCAGCTGGTGAAAATCCCAAACACATCGACCCCAGACTAATCAGGGTAAGGGATCAGCAGGCAGTGATTAATGCTGGCTCATAAAACCACACGGCTATAAAGAACCCCTCTGTCTGCTCTGCACCTGGGCATCTAGAGCAAGTCACTGAGATTGGACAACTCTTCCTTTCCACTCACCTTCCCAAGTTTTTTTAAATCACCAAATGATCAAGACTGATTATATTTTGGGAATGGGACTTGCTATCTCTCATCCTTTGCAACTAGAATGAAAACCTGAGCCTTTAAATGCTGATAACAATAAGCCTAATTGCGGACATTTGTTAAGTATTTACTGTGTATCAGCCACTGTGCAAGGAGCTTTCCATGCACAATCTCATCTAATTTTCCAGCATTGTTAGAAATATACTATTATTACCCTCATCTACAAAGAAGGAAACTGAGGCTCAGAGAGATGATGCAGTGATGCAGCTAGCTAAATATCCCACAGGTGATTTAAGTGACAGAGCCAGGTCTTGAGCTCAGATCACCCTGACTCCAAAGTTTGGGCTCTTCCCTACCAATCCAGGCTAGGCCAGGAAAACTGGCAGGTGTGCGGGGAGGCAGGAAGGAGCAGGTACCCTGGGTTGGCATTTTCAGGGAAGGCTATCATGAACAGAAGCGGCTTGAGTGTGTCTTTGAAAGCTAGCCAGGATTTGGGGGAAGGAAAGAGGGAGAAGACAAAGGAAGCCAGCATCCATTGAGCATTTGTCTATGTATCTCATGAACATCTCACCACTCCCTTTGTGCTGAGTATTTTACAGAGGAGCAGACAGAGGCCCGTGAGGAGCCAGCACAGGGGTGGCACTTACTCACACTTTGCCCTCTGCTTTCACACCCATGGCAGGCATTGCTGATCAGTCAGAGTGTTGTTTCTCATTGAGTCCTCATTGGCCCTCAGGACCCTTCCAAACACAGCACTCTAGGTCACCACTATGGACTGGGGTTGTCTTGTCAGATTAAGCCCATTTACTGTTCTTGGCTGACAGCAGAAAAATCAGGAAGAGAAAAATCAGAACAGGGTCTCCAGATTCCAGAGCCCATTTGTGTTTCACCGTCTATCCCCCAGGGTGTAGGAGCACCTTCCCTTCCACTTCGATTTGCATTTTTAGTTTCTTTCCTGATACAGACAGATTATTGGAACCTCTCCACCCAAGATGTTCCAATGAGGTTGCAGGGCACCAAATAACTCAGAAAGGTCCTCAGGAAAAACATAAAACCTAAACCAACCTTTCCAACTGGTCTGAGAAAATGCCTCTTGCTAAAGGTTACTTACAAAGGCATTTTCATGACAGCTCTCATGACATAGTCAGGTATCAGACGCAGGTAATATAACGCAGTCAGGTATCAGAGAGATACCTGGGAGATTCTCTTTCGGAGTCAGAGCAGTGCCGGGTGGTTGACTCCCACCCAAGCCTCTGTCCTTGTCACCCCCTTCCCAAGTCTATGCCAATCAATAGTTGTTGCCTGGAGGGCTGTGTGAAGGGGGATTTTGAGGGCTTGATTAGCAACGTTTGTGAATAGTGAGCAGTGGTGGGAGTCTCAGACCAGCCAGGCATCACAAAGTACACAGCAGTGGCAGCTGGATGCAGTGGCCTTGACAATGCAAAGGCAGAGAGCCGGCACCCAGCTGAAGCTTTTTTTTTTTTCTTTTTTCTTGAGACAGAGTCTCGCTCTGTCACCCAGGCTGGAGTGCAGTGTGGCAGGATCTGGGCTCACGGCAACCCTCGCCTCCTGAGTTCAAGCGATTCTCATGCCTCAGCTTCCCAGGTAGCTGGGTCTACAGACACATACCACCACGCTCAGCTAGTGTGTGTGTGTGTGTGTGTGTGTGTGTGTGTGTGTGTGTGTGTGTATTTTTAGTAGAGACAGTATTTTACCATGTTGGCCAGGCTGGTCTCAAACTCCTGACCACAAGCAATCTGCCTGCCTTGGCCTCCCAAAGTGCTTGGATTGCAGGTGTGAGTCACCGCACCCAGCCCCAGCTGGAGCTTTGAGCTGCAAAAGGAACACTGGGTCTCTGGGAAGGGAGACTCCCTTTCTCCAAGGCTCCAGCCAGGAAGCCCATTAGCCCTACATCCACAGACACCCAAAGCCAGTGCAGAGCTGTGAAAGGACATGGTGAACACAGGGGTCAGCAAGTAGCTGGCTATTGAGGCCGCTGCCCCAGGATCCCTAGCACAGTATTTACTATAAAGCTTAGAAGGAAGGGGTATAGGCCCTGGAAAGCCAGAGAAACAGACACATCCAGGGAATGGGGGATCCTGGTACCACTTGATGCTTAAATACCCCACTAACCCTAAAATAATGATTAAAAGGAAACACCTCCAGTGACTGGGGAACATTTTTCCTCTTTGAAAACATCCATCTTCTAGAGAGGCAGCAGAGAAGGGCTTGAGACTCATGTTGCTGGGTTCAAAGCTGTCTCTATCACACACTAACTGTGTGACCTTGGGGAGGTTACTTAACTTCTCTGTGCCTCTGTTTTCCAAGAGGTAACATTAGTACCTTCCTTGCAGGGTTGTTGTGAGAATTAATGGGTTGAAGTGTGTAGCACTTGGAGGAGTGCCTGGAGCATAGAAAGCCCTCCCTAATTGTTGGCGGTTCCTATCATCCCTTCAACTGCTGAACCTGGGAAAATCAGCAGTCTTCCTAGGAGGGGCAATTACTCTCCCATGAGCTGAATCAGCCTGGACAGGGCTGCTTCAGCACTTGGTGTTAATAAGATGCTGGCCAGGCCTGATACCCACTCTAGCAGAGTGAGCCACGCTCTTGTTTCCACTTGTCCAAAATCCTTCTTTAGATTCTGGAAGCCCTGGGCAAAAATAGGAAGGGGATAGTGTGAACAAAGTTGCCACCCAAGGCTACACCCTAACGCATCTCCACAGGACCCTGTGCCTGCCCAGCCTGCTGGCTGTCAGGCTGCCACTTCCCACTGTCTCTGTTGACCACATCCCCTTTCCCCACTGACTGCCCCCAGAGAAGCCCCAAGCCTGAGATGTCCTGTGTCAGAGCCACCCAGGAGAAACTGTAAAACTTCTAACTGATTGATGATTGATTTTGAGAGAGGGTTTGATGATTTTGAGACAGGGTCTCACTATGTTGCCCAGGCCAGACTGCAGTGGTGTGATCATAGCTCACTCTAACCTTGAGCTCCTGGGCTCAAGCGATCCTCCCACCTCAGCCACTAAAGTAGCCAGGTCTAAAGGCATGTGTCGCCACACCAGGCTGATTTTTTAATTTTTGTAGAGATGAGGTCTCTCTGTTTCCCAGACTGTCCTCAAGCAATCCCCCGAAGCAGCAGGAGGACTAGACCTAAAACCCAGATTTCCTGACACTCCACCAACCAGGGCATCTCTAGTGTCTGAGGAAGCACCTTGAAAAGCATCCAGGAGTATGCAGACATACCTGGGATTAGCCAGGTATGCTCTGAGCCTACAGTGCCAAAAAGTGTCTCCGACAGGTGTCCTCTGGGATCGAGGGCAGAGCCACCAATGGGGCATTAGCAGCCACCCCACAATCTGAGTCTCACAGGAGCTCAGGTCACCTGCCTCTGCCTTTTCTATGCTGTTTCCCAGAATTTATTTACTATGAACCCCAGCAGGTACCAAGCTCTGGTCTTCTACTCCCCGCCTACAACAATCCCAGCTTCTTCACCCCTGCTTCCTAAAATCAGACAGTGGGACTGTACAATATGAATTTCAGTATGAATTTCCATGTTCACTCCCATAATTCCCAAAAGAGTCCATCCCCAAGTGATAAGCTATGGGGCAGATGGGCTCTAAGAGGATAAACCTAGCAGCGACCACCTGGGTGATGGGAATCAGGAGACCTGGTGCTAAGGTTCCGAGTCAGGGTCAGGCACAGAAATGGAAAACGGTTGTCCAGGATAATCAATTTGCCTCTCACAGTTTCTCAGGCTGTGGCCCTGACTTTTGTCTTCCCCTAATCTCCTCATCTCTGAGCCTCACCCAAGTGTAAGATTTCAGTTCAATAAAAACAAATATATAAATGAAGCCAAATTGGACAGTTACCTGTGAACACATTAATATTCAGACAGTTACCAGTCATATTGAGGCGGAAATGTGACTGAACTGAGACCTTGTCAATTCTATTAGAAGTTGCCTTTGCATATTTTTAAATTAATAAACCAAGAAATACCTTATGTTCATCATTATTTAATTATACTTTTCTAAGAAAAAGCAACTTCAAACAAGGTTGACTTTTTTTTTTAATTAGGAATGTTGCCCAGGAGGGAAATGATGTAAAAAGATTCAGTTTTGAGGAAAACAAAATTCATGTTGCAAAGCCAGCAAATCTAAAATGAACATCTACTTAAATTACACCATTCTGATCAAGAATGTGAATCTCTGACTATAACGTGGAGCAGAGTAAGAGCTCATTTAGGCCTCTCTCAGGTGTTAGCAAAATTCACATTTCTTCCTTGAGAATCCTTAAGTCTTACAAAAGCCTAAAGCAGCTAGGAATAGTCCACCAGCCTTTCCTCAGATCTCTGTCCGGTGCCTGAGAATCCCAGTTGTTTATTTCACTCATTTGTTTGTTTGCCAGTATTTCATTGAAACAGTAGTTCAAGTAAGATCCAGGAGCCAACTTCTTGCATTAGAGGTACCAGGATTCTTGTTAAAAATGCAGATTCCTATACCCCACACCTTACCTACTAGATGGAGATCTTGAGTGGGGCTTGGTTCCTAGGAATCTGCATGTTAGTAATTTTTCACATGGTTATTGTACACTGTGTTCATTGAGAGACACTGTTTTGACACATGTAGCTGGTAAGTCTAAATGCAGTCAGAGATTTGAAAAGAGAAAAGCCACAGGTAGAAAAGCAAAGAGAAGAGAAAATCAGAAGCATGTAGATCGGGGTGTGCAATCTTTTAGCTCCTCTGGAAGAATAATAATTGTTTTGGACCCACATAAAATACACTATCACTAACCACAGCTGATGAGCTTTAAAAAAAATCACAGAAAAATATCATAATGTTTTAAGAAAGTTTACAAATTTCTGTTGAGATACATTCAAGGCTATCCTGGGCCACACGTGGCCCATGGGCCATGGTTGGACCAGCTTGGTACGTGCTGTGGTTCTGTTAAGTAATCCTACAGCCACTCTAGGGTTACCATCCTCATTTTTATAGCTGAAGAACCTGTGCAGAGAGAAGGCATGACATGGCTGCAGTCACACCACCAGCATGCCTACAACAAGGATTTCAGTTCAGGACAAGCTAATTCCAGAGCCTTTGCTCTAGCTACTACAGTAGAAGGAATATGGCCTGTCCTCAGGGAGTGGACAGTCCCACTAGAGGGTCAGCTCAGATACACTAGGGATGGTTAAGGACTAGGGAGAGACCAAAGCATGCAATGCTGCTTGTAAGAATAGGAAAGACGAGAGAGGGCTTTTCCTTCTCAGGGGAGTAATTCCATGAGTGAAGGTAGAAATCAGTCCCATCAATTGTGGGGCCAGTGAGAAGAGAGCGCCGAGTGGAACACAGGTTCCATGAGGGCAGCCAGCTGGCATTACTTCTGTCACTATACTGTAAGAGTTTTATCAATTGGCTACCATCTAGTAAATGACAGTAGAGAAGAGGTTTAAAAGCAGCAACTTTTCTCTGGGGATAGAGGCAAACTAGTAGTTGTAACTATTACCATTAATTGCAAGTCAGAGAACAAAGCAAAATGAGCTTTATTCAAATTCTGTTGGAAAACCTAGCCCATGAGTAAATGTAGGCTCCTTTCTCTTTTCAGTCCCACTCAAAATTGGTAACACAGTATTTCTTGGAGAATAAGTGTTAAAATAATAATTATTGTTATTAACAAGTAGAGAGTTACTTACTTATCAGATAGAGCACACATTAGCAGATGCAAACAAGTGTCTCTCTCTCACATGCAAGATTGTTCTCTGTTCCACACCACAACAGGGGCTGGCGCAGTCACAGGAGAAGCAGAATCCACTGACCAAGGACTCATTTTAAATAGTATAAACACAGAAAATAGCATTTAAGTAGATCAAGTACAACCCTGCTTATTATTTGTTCTAGGCAGAAAGAAGACTGAGTGCCCTTATTTAATAAATATACGTAGAAAATAGTCTGGAAAGATAAACACAAAGTTGCTGGCAAACTGTTACCATGAGCCAATAAGGTGTAAGTTTTGTAAATGCTTTTTAAAACAAAGGACAGTATACTCCACTTAATGCTGGGGTTTTGTTCTGAGAAATGTGTCCTTAGGTGATATTGTCTTTGTGTGAACATCAAAGAATGCACTTACACAAACTGAGATGGTGTAGCCTAGTACGCATCTAGGTTACACAGTATAGCCTATTGCTCCTAGGACGCAAATTGTACAGCATGTGACTGCACTGAATACTATAGGCAATTGTAACACAATGGTCGGTCAGCATTTGCATGTATAAACATATCTAAACCTAGAAAAGGTACAGTAAAAATAGAGCATTATAATCTTATGGGACCACTGTGGTATATGCGGCCCATCATTGACTGAAATGCCGTCATGTAGCACATGATCATACAGCATGTATATTGCAAAGTGCGTGCATCTAATGTGTACAGCTTGACAAGCTTTAACACAGATACACTTCCATGGCTCTAGCACCAAGATTGAGACATAGAACACTTCCTACCTACACATGGTACCTAAGACATATAGGTTTTTCCTTTACTAAAGTTTTTTCTCTCATCTGTGTTTTGTCACAATGGACAGTATTGCTTTTGTAATTTTTTTAAATTACAAAAGTAATTTAACTGTGTTAAGTTAAAAAAAATAAAGACTGTGGGTCTTTTAGTTGCTGAGAATGCTGGAAGAGAATGCATTTTTAGTTTTAGGTAGATTCTGTCATAGTTTCTTTGACTGATGAAGCCCCGCCAACCTCACATTGTCTCTTCCTCCTCCTCTTCCCTAGGGCCTGCAGTACATGGAGCTCATCCCCAAGGAGAAGCAGCCAGTGACAGGCACTGAGGGCGCCTATTACCGCCGCCGCCAGCTCATGCATCAACTCCCCATCTATGACCAGGATCCCTCACGCTGCCGTGGACTTTTGGAGAACGAGTTGAAACTGATGGAAGAATTTATCAAGCAATATAAGAGCGAAGCCCTGGGCGTGGGAGAAGTGGCCCTCCCGGGGCAAGGTGGCTTGCCCAAGGAGGAAGGGAAGCAACAAGAAAAGCCAGAGGGGGCAGAGAACATTGCCCCTACCACCAACGGCAGCCTCAGCGACCCATCCAAAGAAGTGGAATATGTAAGTTTCTCCCATGTCACCAACCAGGCTGAAACCCTGCAGGCCCGGGGCTGGACAATCAGGGCCCTGTCACGGGGCTTTGTTCCCTCATTCGTGCATTTATTCATGAATTCATGCATTCAGCAGATATTGGTTGCTCATTTACTCTGTGCCAGGCACTGTCCCATGGAAAACAATACAATACCACTGCCCTTGAAAGGTTCATAGTCCAGTGGAAGCCACAGGCAAAACTGACATGGTTTAGAGACAGGAAATCTAAGCCTGCTTGGTGATGAGGGTAAGCTTCAAGAAGTTGATGAGGTACAAGCTGGCCTCTGAAGAATGTTTAGGGGCCATTGAAACCTTCAAGCTTTGAGGGGAGGATGTGTACCCCCTTAAAGAGATGAGCATGTGCAAAAAGCTAGGAGTTCAAGAAAGCACAGTGTATTTAGAGGATTAAAAGAGTCCCACATGATTGAAAGTGTGGCATACTTGGGGAGCTGGGGACACAAGGCTGGGGAGGGCAGCAGAGGCTGGACTCCTAGAGAGTCCAGTCCATCCATCCACTCATCAATCAAATACTGATTAGCTTGTATTAGCTGCTATGCCCCAGGAAATCAAACAGGCAGAATATATTGTCCCCAAACTGCAGAATGCCATGAACTTAGAACTTTATTCCAAAGGCCACAGACAGGCTTTCGGTCAGAGGTATCACATGGTCCATGCTGTGCTTGCAAAAGTTTCCTCTAGCAGTGTCTTAGTCCATTTTCTGTTGCTTATAGCAGAATATATGAAACTGGATAATTTATGAAGAAAAGGAATGTATTTCATACACCTGTGGAGGCTGAGAAGTCCAAGGTCAAGGGGCTGCATCTGGTGAGGGCCTTCTTCCTGGTGGGCACTCTCTGCAGAGTCCCAATGTGGCTCAGGGCATCTCATGGCAAGGGGGCTGAGTGTCCTAACTCAGGTCTCTCTTCCTCTTCTTAGAAGCCAGTCCCACTCTCATAACAACCCATTAATCCATTAAGCCATGAGTGGATTAATTCATTCCTGAGGGCCCGCGCCCTCACCACCCAATCACCTCTTAAATGCCCCACTTCTCAACACTGTCACACAGAGGATTATGTTTCAACCTGAGTTTTCAGAGGGAATGTTCAACCCATAGGAAGTGGCAGTGAGGAGTGAGCCACCAGAGGCCATTTTGAGAAAAAAGAAAGGAGAAGCAGCCAGCGTTGGGTAGATGAAAGCCTCATGGCTTGGTTTGTCTTAAACTGCCCCACACAAGGCAAAAGGAATGCTTCCGACTAGACCACGTGGGTCTTGTGCGCACTGCGTTTCTGATCCTCAGCCCCTGTTTTACCTTTTGCTCCCCCTGCCCCATCAACCAAGTGTCCTCATTTGTTTCTATGGTAATTAACTTTTGGAGATAGAAGTCCCAGCACATGAGATCCCCAAGCACATTATCTACTTTGCTACAGGCTGGCAGGCAACCCAGGGAAATGCCAGCCCAAATGAAACTGCTGCCACATCCAGAGAGGGCCAGACTCTTTCTCCCTTGGAGTCACTCAAGCTAATCAACCAAAACTTGCATCTTCCATCTCCAAGCCCCATCTTGCTAGCACCATCTGGGATTGCCATCCAAGGAACTGTTTTATCTGAGAACCCTAAGACCAAAGAACAAGATTTATTTTTTCTGCTACAGATTTGGCAATGATGCATAAAAGTCCCATTTCTCAGGAAGAATACATGTCCTAGGGATATTTTTTTTTTAATTTGATCTGCTTACATGGCCTATAAACTGGTCTTCCCCACCCCACCCTGATCCTGCCTTCTATCCACCTTCAAATAGCTGTTTGTTCATAAACTCTAAATACTAGATCATTCCAAGTTGGAAGGGACCTCTAGGTCTTTGTAGCATTTTCAAATTGCCATTCCCAAGAGAGATGTGGATCTGACATCGTATTTTATTCTTGACTGAGCCTTGCATATTTGTTCAGCATGGAACAAAAGCAAATGCAGCCTGAGTACCCGGGCCCTTGCCTACAGTCAGCTTTACGAAATAATTGTGATACATGGGAAGCATTTAAATAGCAATACTAGATAGTACATGGCAAATGCCAAAGTTAGAAAATAAGTAGGGATTCCAAAGGAAGTCTTGTCCAATCAGGGCTGGGCTAGCTGTGGAAGACAGACTTCTATATCCCTGCCCCAACCACAATTTTAATTTAATAATTCTATAATTAATGAATTAATGTCTGTCACCCTCTGTAGATGTCGAGGTCTTGTTCATCTCTTTATTTGCAGTGGCTGCCATTGATATACGTAGCAGTTGCTCAATAAATATGTGATCCATGAATGGAAGTTTGAATTTAAGTCTTAAAAAATAGGATCTATTTGGATGGCTAATTTTCCCAGGATGGCGTGATTCCAATTCCACATTTATTAAGTCCCAGCTCTATGCCAAACACCATGTGCATACTGTCAGGATCTTTCTTTAATTCTCACAGTTGTCTGGTAAGGTGAATTTTACCAAACCCATTTTACAGTTGAGATTCAAGGATAATAGGTAACTTTTCCAAGATCCCATGGTTTCTATGGGGCAGAGCCTGGATCCAATACCCATTCTGTGATAAGATGCTAAGTTGTAAAATCCTGCTTGTTACTTGTTCCAGGCAGGAAGAAGACTGTGTGCCCTTACTTAACTCCCTTTTTATCTCCTTGAAGCAGGGGAGTAAATCCTGATAAGGGTAGCTAGATAGGCTGACAGGACACAGACAGTGTGTTCCCATCAACCCTGCCATTAGGGGTGGGTGTGCTCTGCACTCCCTGACCCGCCTGCCTTGCCTCACCAGCATTCACATCAAGTGGACGTGTGTGCTGGCTGCCCTGTGTGCTTGCGCCCTCTCCTTTCTCATAAAAGGGCAGCATAGAACAATTACCAGAGCCAAGCATCAGGCCAGAAGGCTGACTTCTGCTCCCCTGGTGAAGGGCAATGATTTTTGCAGGAAGTGGTCCAGGCATTCAACTTGAAAATAAAGGTGTGGGGAAGAAATTGTAGGACTCGGCCTGACACCCAAAACCTAACAGAGATTTATGGGAGAAAAATGAAGGGCAAAAAGAGAGACGTGAACATATAGGAACTGTATCGGTAACACCTGCCTGTTTATCATCTTAATTGTGTTCTTTGTGATTGTTGTTAGTATTGGCAAGTCCGTGGGCATTGCCTCAACCAAGGACAGGACTAAGCAAGTATCTGATTTAAAGCTTACAACTGCCCCAAGATGTGAAGTGGCTGTGCCTTCCCAGGCTGCTGGGCCTCAGAGCTGGGATTTAAACAATCATCTGCCTAAAATCAAGTCTATGTTCTTTCCCATTTCCCAAAGGTGATTCCTAGAAGAGCTACCAGGTATTTTGCTACAAAAGGATCATGTAGCTGCCTTAGGAGGCATTAGAGTGAACATGAAACTACATGGGTTTCTTTACAGCAGAACTTCTCAGAGCCTTTAGTAGGCCAGTGCTGCGGTTCTTAAACTAAAATCATCTGAAAGCCTTGTTAAACCCCAGAAGGCTGGGTCCCACTGCCAGAGCTTCTTATTAGTAGGTGTGGGGTGGAGTCTTCGCATGTGCATTGCTAACAAGTCCTGAGGTGATGCTGATGCTGGTCTGGGGCTACACTTGGAGGACCACTGTTAACAGTGTTAAAAAGTGCCTTAGATGTGAGCTCAGCAGAAATGGTATCACCAATTTGGCCTACAGTGAGAGTCTAGATGGTAACGGGCATTTTCCAGATGTATTTGGCCTCTTGGCTGTATGTATTATTTATTTATGCAGAGGGTGGGGGTGGGTTGCCCCAAGGGAGCCAACCTTTGAGGATCTGCACAATCCTCCCTGTTCCTGGATAGTTCTGGAAGCCCAGATGCAGAATCTACCACACTATACTCTACCCTACCTTGACCACCTCTGTCCCTGATGATACTAAGTCTCTGCATTCTGAGGCCAGGGCCCCACTTTCCCCTACACCCCCACCCCCACCAGCCATGAGCTCCCTCGGCTCCCTCCCACCTTGTCCACCTGCTGGGGGACGTCCTTTCTCTGAGTCCTTGGGAGGGGACCTATGGGATTGACGGCAGGATCAGCCTGCTGAGTCCTCCCACCCAGCCCCCCACCCAACTGTCCCCAGTGGAAAATAATGTCCGCACCAGAGGACTGTTACTGCCAAAATGCCTGTGTGGAATTTCTACCAAGGGGCCATGTTCTGAGCGAGCCCAGATAACAGTGGCGGCCAGGTTGCAGGACGCACTGCCGCCTGAGCCCAGCCCACCCACATGGCTGGTGCTGTCAGTTACACAGATCTGAACACAGTGAGCAGATTCCGACCCCACCCTCAGCTTCCCAAACACAGGCCAGCAGACAGGCCCCACTGACAGGACAGGGCCACCTAAAATTAGCCTTGGCACCTCTGTCCACTTCAGAAATGAACCAAGAGCTGTGGCTGTCCACCCCTACCTCAGGGCAGTCCTCTGAAAGTGTTATTTTTACACTGAGGTTAGGAGAGGCGGGATATCATGGGAAGTTCCTCTGGTCACCAAGTTGTCAGAGTAATCCCTCTTCATGGGCCAATACCAAGCCTGAAAACCCGGTCCCAGATGCTACCTCATCCACTGTCACTCCTGAAGAAGCGGGCCTTTTCAATCAGTGAGACCAATACAATTCAAAAATACTTAGTCTCCCTCTCTTTTCCTCACTTGTCCTATTGTGCAGGGGTAAGGGGAGGGCGGAAGACAAGATGAGAATAGAGGGAAGAAGTGGGAGACTGTTAGGGTGCAGCAGGCACTGTGCATGGTCTCGATCTCTTTATTTTTTTTTTAGATACAGTGGTCTCTGTCACCCAGGCTGGAGTGCAGTGGCAGGATCATAGTTCACTGCAGCCTCAAACCATCCTCCCACCTCAACCTCCAAAGTAATAAACCTCTTTAACTCTTTGTAACAACCAGTGAGAGAGGTTGGGGTTCTTATACCCATTTCGCAGATGAGGAACCTGCGGCACAGTGGTTACCCCACTTGCTGATGAGAGTGGGGCTTCGGTTCAATCCCCAGTCCTTCCGCTCCACTGGCAGAGTAGAGCCTGAGCCGTCTTGGGGTGGGTCATCGGCAGGGTGGGTCCAACTATGCCAGGGGGTGTGTACATGAGTGTTTAGGTTCACCAGGGTGGGCAGCAGTGTTTGGGGTAACTCGCAGCTCAACCCACTGAGCACATGGGAGTCTCTTATCTGCATGCTGAGAACAACGAAAGGACTCCCCTGTCCACCTTCAGTTCCACCCACTGTGGATGCTTGTGGACCTTTGGAGTATCAAAGATCTCCATGGCCAGGGTGCTGCCAGCTCCAGCAACCTGGACCCATTCACACCAGGCTGATGGGAGCCCCTCACATACTCTCCAAGCCCTGCGCTCCCCACCTGGATGGAATTGATGGGCCCCTGTGCTGTGTGGGCAATGATCTTAATGCTCTGACTGTTAACAGCTTCACTAAGCCACTGCCCTGCATTTAGAGAGCTCGCTGGATATTTTCTCAGAAACTAAATACACAGATTTCCTGGGCATGGCTATTTTGCCCAGGAATTTCCGCCTTTCTCCACACCCCAAACTTGTAATTGAAGAAAGGGGAAAGAACGCCAGAACATAGCCTTCAATGTGATCTCTACTCTTTAGCATTTACCATTCCTGCGGGGCACCTCCCTGTCTTGCCCCTTCCCCAACCACTCCTCCCTCAGGCCACGTGACTGCAGCAAAAGAGCAAACTTAGGACGAGGAGAGTCCATTGAGAGAAGTGAAGATGTTCCTCACAGTCATAAAAACATGTGAATATGGTCCCAAATCATCCTCCGGTATGCCAGGAGCACAGTCTGACCCCTCTGCCCCATTTCCCCACAAGAATCCTGAGAGCAGGGACAGAAGGCCTTTGTCCCCTCCCTCCCCACCAAAGGTCTGCCTCTCAGATGGAAACTTACAGCAGCTGGTGGCTTAGCCCGACTCCAGCCCCAATAGAGGGACATATTTGTGGGCGAGGGACTTCCAAGTCTTTGTCTGAGCAGATGTTTGGCTTGTGGGCTCAGCAGGCAGGCTGGCTGGCTTTCCTGCCAGCCCCACTTGGGAATTTGAAACTGCCCCTCCTCCCTACTTAGTGAGCCCCATCTGAGCTGGAGGACAGGAGGGTAAGAGGCCCAGAGACAAACCTGGGGTCATTCACACAGAGGAATCCCTGCTCCCCACACTCTCGCCACCCCTGGCTCAAGCACCACAGGCAGGGGCCTGGGGGCAGCCACAAAATCACTGTGGTTGCCAGCTTCTCAGCATCTGTCTGCCCTTGCTTTGCAGTGGAGATATTTTAGTGCCTTTCAAGGAGATCTTTTTTTTTTCCAAGGAAACTTCCCTTTCTCCCACTTTTTATACTATAAATACTTTCCCATGTTGCCACATGGCATTCACAACCTTTTTTTTTCTCTCCTTTTGAGTGGGCTGCATATTATTCCATTGACTAAAACAAGGGTTGGCAAACCTTTTCTGTGCAGAGCATATAGTGAATATTTAAGGCTTTTCAGGCCACATGGTCTTTGTCACCACTTACTAACACAGCTCTTGAAGCATTAAAGCTGCCATAGGCAATATCTAACAGATGACCATGGCTGTGTTCCCATCAAACTGTATTTACAAAAACAGGTGGTGGGCTGGATTTGGCCCAGAGATGGATGCAAGAGTAATAAAGAATAGTTTTAGCTTTTTATTAATCTCTTTGGTTTTACTCAATTTTCTTTTGCTAATATAGGTTAAGTGATGACGATGATGATGATGCTGTCACCTGCCATTCATTGACTACCTAGGTTATGCCAGGCATGGTGCCAGAAATTTTGCATGTTATTTTACTTAATCCTAAGAATTATCCTACAAAGTATATCATCCTCCTTTTTACAGATGAGGGAATTAAGAGACACTCTTAGCAAATTTAAACAGTATTTTCAAACTTCAGGTCACAATCCATCAGTAGGTAATATATCAATTTAATGGATTACAACCAGAATTTTTTTTAACTGATAAAGAGTGTTTTAGGAGTAGTAAATATTTTTCTTGGAAGCTCTTTTTTTTTAGGGGGGGTGGGGGGAGAGAGACAGAGAGTGAGAGAGAGAGACAGAGAGAGAGATAGAGAGTGAGTGTGTGTGTGTGTGTGTGTGTGTGTGTGTGTGTGTGTGTTAGATCAGGACATGAAATGTATTTCCTGCTGTGGATCACAGACAAAAACAAAAATTTCAAAAAACAGAAAGCTGAGGAAATTGGTCACTTAGCTGGTGAGTAGTTAATCCAGAACTAGGACCCAGACCTGCCTCACTCCAAACCTAACACAGACTCTAATTGACAGGTGCTCCCAACTCTGGAGCACCCACGCAGTTCTAAAACCCAGGCAAGGCCATTCCAACGGGAATGAACACATCTGAGACTCTGCCCCTGCTCAGCTGTGGATCAAGCGGCTCCCTTTGCAAGGAGCCAGTCCTTGACCCTGTGCTTGACAGAGCTGGATTTTAGAACAACCCGCACTGATATTCTCTTACACATGTAGCATTTATGAAGCCTTTCTATCTCCCCCACTTCATCACATAACAAGGGAGGGAAATTCAATTAGAAATATTTAACTTTTGCCTTGCTTGGCAGAGAGCCCCACAACAGATCGTCTGCCCCAAGAAGAAACGTAAGGTAAAGGAGTCGATTAACAGTAGTGACCACCAACCAGAGTAAGGCATTTCCTATGAGCCAGGCCCTGCCGCCATGCGCTACAGATGAGAAAACTGAGGTTCAGAGAGTTGGATGATTTGTCCAAGAGCTTCACCAGTGATGAAGCCATGGCGAACCGTGTTCGAAAGCATGTGACCTAAATCATTGCACACGCACCCTGCACATTCTGCACCACAGGGAGCCTTGGGAAGACTATATAGTGTGGGGAAACAGAATTTAAGAGAGTGAAGGATCCCAGAAATGATGTTAGACCAGAAGAGAAAAAAATACAAAAAAAAAAAAAAAAAAAAA